>NC_057804.1:65179091-65186104 GCF_018294505.1 Triticum aestivum | reverse complement strand
GATTGGACGAGGGGGCGCGGGGCGGACATGTCCGGCCGTCGGCGGACGCGTCCGGCGGCGGAGAGGGAAAAGGCTAGGGTTAGGGGGGAAATTGATCCGAAAATGGAGAGGGGGAGATATTTTTATAGGTAGAGGGAGCTAGGAGTGTCCAAATGAGGAGCGGTTTTCGCCCACACGATCGTGATCGAACAACCGAGAGCATGGAGGGGAGTTAGATGGGTTTTGGTCCACTTTGGAAGGGGTGCTGGGCTGCAAAGAGAGAGGGGCTTTACGTTTACCCGGTTAACCGTTGGAGTACCAAACGACCTCGAAATGGCATGAAACTTGACAGGCGGTCTACCGGTGGTATACCAAGGCCTCTTGGCAAGACTCGGTCCATTCCGAGAATGTTTAATACCCACTCACAACAGGAGAGAAAAGGGGAACGCTGGAGGGCATAGGAGCGCCGGATTGCAAAACGGACAACGGGGAAAATGCTCGGATGCATGAGATGAACACGTATGCAAAAATGAAATGCACATGATGACATGATAAAATGCAACACACAAGCAAATGACATGGCAACGACGGCGAATAACTAGCGGACACCTGGCGCATCTGATCCGGGGCATTACAACACTCCTCCACTAACAAGAGATCTTGTCCCGAGATCTTAGGACCGAGACGGAAGGGAAAAGGGATGAGCTGAAACAAGAACTCAAGATATGAAGTAAAGAATCGAGAGCACTCGAGAAAAAGAGAGGAACGGCGAGAATGACGAGAATCGATAGCTCACGAAATCAGATTGGCTAAGAAATCACTCTGGTTAGAACGAGATAAGAAACGAATAAGAGTGAAAGGATTTAGGCAGCACTCCGACTGAAAATGGAAGGAAAAGAACATGAACTTGAGAGGATGGAATGATACTTGATAAAGACATGACACAAAACCTCCGGAAGAATTAAAAGAATGAAATGAACTTAGAAGGAAGGATTGAATGGATTTGAATATATGAGAAGAACGAAGAAATGCAAAACTCCACTTCAAAAGGATATGGAGAATTAATTGCACTTCGAGACGCGAGAAGAAAAGATACTTGAACTCCACCGACAAGAATCTTGATGAACACTTGAAGGATGAATTAAATCATGAAGAACCACCATGAAGAACTCCGGTAACAAAAGGATGATGAGATAGAATGAAGGAAGAGAGAATAAGATAAAAGCCTTGCGATGATTCAGATGTAGGTTCCGACGAAATGGCCGAGGAAGTTTTGAACTCCGGGAAAGAAAAGATGAGAACACTTGGAGCTAGAATTTATTCATCACAAACAAACTCCGAAGGAAGGTATAGCTCACTTGGATGAAATAAGAATAAGATTTATTGTATGCTTATCCTTCATCAAATTAAATTGATGACTGGCAATGGATTTTTGCATACCACTTATTCTTCTTGAAAAAGAATAGAGAAGTGACATATCACAACCTTGAGAAGGTCTTCATGAACCACCAGTAGGATTAGAAAGAACAAATGAATTGAAATGATAACAAAGGAAGAAGAATCTTGAACGAACCACCGTAAGAATTCGAAAATGACTGCCGAAAGAGAAATAATCACCGGAAGAATTAGAAGAACCAATATGCTTGAGGGGATTCAGATGCAAAAGAACAAAGAGATCACGAGCTGATTAAGGAACACTTGAACGAAGCACCGGGATAATTAGAGGACGATAGTTGGAATGATGAGGGCAAAGAATTCTTCTAGAACGAAGGCCTCCGATGAAAAGAAATGAAAAAAAACAACTCCTGAAAAACTCCGGATGGGTAAGAAAAGAATATCTGACGAATGGAATAATTCGAGATGGTAACACGAGGCTAGAACCACGAATCTTCGAGAGAACAGATAAGATTTAGAGGAAAACTCTTCTTCGGTCTTCAAAAGACGACGAGAAACACCAACGAAATACTGAGATACTATAGGAGAATGAAAAGCAGAGAGGTTGAGCCAACAATGAAATGATTTGAAATCGATCTTGGCAAAGGCATCTGACTAATGAAATTCATTCTTACGTCAGACTTGAAAAGAATTTGAGAATAACTCCGGGGGAATTAGAAAGTCAGGTAAGATCCTGGAAAAAGACCTGTGGGTTAGGGCCCACTGAAGAGAATACACCGTTGAAAAGGGATTGTTCAAAAGATAGATGATGCACCGGAACAATTGAAATATTTGAATGAGGTGACAACCTCGAATTAATTGGAACACAGAATAATCTCCTGAGATGTCTTGAGCACTCCAGAAGGATAAACTGGCGAGAGGCGAACGAGCAGGGGAAACACTTGAGCTGAGGAAAAGAATATGATCAACCCGAAAAACTTGAGTTGAGTCCACCGTGAAAGAGATGAAGAATGTCAAACAAGACGAGAATTCACCGGTTGAAACAATTGAGGGAATAGATGGTCGAAACAGACTCAGGCTCCGAGAAGAAAAAGGGTGGGAGGGCGGGAAAACAAAGGCAACTTGGAAGGTAGAATCGACGGATATCTTGAAGAGAAAACACTGGTTGAAATCATTGATGAAAGAGAGCAAAACTTTGCACGAGTAGGATGGATACTCGATTACGGACTCCGGTGCCGAGATGAAAAAGGGAGGGCGGGTTGGAAAGAAAACAACTGAGGATTGAACTCAAAGATGAAGAGGCTGGAGTCAACTTGACGAGAAATGCACCGGATGAAAAGAGCTGAGAACCAACGACCGAAAAACCAACTGCGTGATCCTAAAGAAAAATTTGAAGGGGAAGAGGAGTAATTCAAAACACCTACGTCAAGATTCCTGACCAGAGCGACGAAGGGGCTGAGGAGTAAAAAGAATTCCTTCTCTCCGATATAACTAGACTCCGAAAAACAGTTTTCTTCTAGACTCAACAACGGCCAAACTACACGATCAATCAAGGGGGCTCCTAGGGTCGGTCGAGGCTCTGATACCAACTTGTCACGCCCAATATGCGACCCTATCCAAAAGGAACTCAAAGGTCCCACCAAGGATAGACCCGCATATTGGAACGCTTTTGCAAGGTGGATATCATTACATCAACATTACATAATAGATGGGGATACATACATAAGGCATACAATGCCACATGAATACAACATCACGATACATAAGAGCATCATCCGACTACGGATGGAACACAAACAGAAACTCAAATGACATCCACCCTACTAGCCCAGGCTGCCGACCTGGAACCTATCCCCTGATCGAAGCAGAAGCAGAAGAAGAACTCCAACACAAGCAAACATCGCTCTTGCGTCATGATCATCGCAAAACCTGTACCTGCAACTGTTGTTGTAGTAATCTGTGAGCCACGAGGACTCAGCAATCCCATTACCATGGGTATCAAGACTAGCAAAGCTTAAAGGGAAAGGAAGGGGTAAAGTGGTGAGGCTGCAGCAGCGACTAAGCATATATGGTGGCTAGCATACGCAAATAAGAGCGAGAAGAGAGCAAGCAGAACGGTCTTCAACTAGCAATGATCAAGAAGTGATCCTGAACTCCTACTTACGTCAAACATAACCCAAAAACCGTGTTCACTTCCCGGACTCCGCCGAGAAGAGACCATCACGGCTACACACGCGGTTGATGCGTTTTAATTCGGATCTGGTGTCAAGATATCTACAACCGGACATTAACAAATTCCCATCTGTCTATAACCACAGGCACGGCTTTCGAAAGATTATACCCTGCAGGGGTGCCCATGACAAGCTCTCGCGATCAACGAAGGAATAGACCTTCTCCCAGGAAGACCCGATCAGACTCGGAATCCCGGTTTACAAGACATTTCGACAATGGTAAAACAAGACCAGCAAGACCGCCCGATGTGCCGACAATCCCGATAGGAGCTGCACATATCTCGTTCTCAGGGAAACACCGGATGAGACAGGCTAAGAGTAAAACCAGACCTCGAGTTGCCCCGAGGGGGCCCCGCAGGCGGCTCGGTTCGGACCAACACTTAGACAAGCACTGGCCTGGGGGGGCTAAAATAAAGATGACCCTCGGGTTGGCCGACCCAAGGGAAAGGATAGGTGGTGGTGAGGCAAATGGTAAAACCAAGGTTGGGCCTTGCTGGAGGAGTTTTATTCAAAGCGAACTGTCAAGGGGGTCCCATAAATCACCCGACCGCGTAAGGAACGCAAAATCCGGGAACATAACACCGGTATGACAGAAACTAGGGCGGCAAGAGTGGAACAAAACACCAGGCAAAAGGCCAAGTCTTCCACCCTTTACCAAGTATATAGATGCATTAATAATATAAGAGATATTGTGATATCCCAACCAAAATCCTGTTCACCATGGGGCAATCTTCAACTTCACCTGCAACTAACAATGCTATAAGAGGGGCTGAGCAAAGCGGTAACATAGCCAAGCAACGGTTTGCATAGGAAGGGTGTCAAAGGTTAGAGGTTCATGGCAACATGGGATGGCTCGACAAACAGATGATAGGTAGCGCAGCAAAAGCGATAGAACGAAGCAACTAGCATAGCAATGATAGTAGTGAGATCCAGGGTAGCGGTCATCTTGCCTGAAATCCCGCAAGGAAGAAGAACGAGTCCATGAAGAAGACGAACGGATGAAGCCGAACCAAGCGTAGACGAACGAATCCTCACGATCGCAACGAAACAGGAACTATCGAGAAGAAGCACACAACAAGGTATACACACCACACATGAACAAGGCATGATGCACGAACAAGCATGATGCATGACAAGGCTACATGAAGCTACTCATGGTAAGAGATGATGCAAACAGGAACAACACATCAAGGCAAGTTTAAATGAGGCCGGGAACAACATATAACAATTCCGGTAAGTCCTCATATGCAAATTTCGAAATTGGTCCAGATCTGAATAAACATTATGTTCAAGTAGTTAAACATCAAGTTAAGATGCACAAAGATGATCTACACGAGATTCTATTCAAGTTACATATAAAGTTCATTTAGTTTGGAGCTACGGTCTAGAAGATATGAGCAAAACAAGTTAAACATGGCATAGATTGCAAAATGCACCCAAACATCAAGCAAACACCTCAAAACAAGGATGCAACATGATAATATGAAACTACATGCAATTCTAAGCAAGTTTCATATAGAGCACACTCAAAACGGAGCAACGGTTCAACACATGCACACTATACAAGTTTAAAGGACAAGCTGTCCAAAACAGCAACTAGGCATATTGCAAGCATCAAAACAACATACTACAGCAACACACCATAATAAAAAATGCATGGGCATGATTTACAGGTAAAGCACAACAAAACATGAACACTGAGCTATCTCCAGAAATCACTAGAACATGCTCAAACACACATGGTAAGATTGCAAGTTATAACAATTTCAGACTTTGCAGAAAATAACATCACGATGCAATGTTTAGAGGTATCAAACAACATGTTACAGGAACTTATCATGGCAAACAAAGGCATGGCATGAATCTACTCAAAGCATAGATCAAAAGTCCCTTACTGACCATAAGCTAAAAGGTATCAGAAAATATGATGGCGCTCATGTAAACATAGCAAGTTATATTACAGATTCATACATGGCAGAAACAGAATTATGAAGGCATGTTAATGAGCTTGTGCAACTCAGTACAGAGCAATACATGGCATGGCAAGGCACCCAACAGTAAGAAGTCATGTTAATTAAGCTAAGCATGGCAAGAGCAAGGTCATAGGGTGCATGGATCACTAAGAAAACACATGGAAACAACTGATCATAATGTTAACAGGCTGACCGCAACATTATGAAGCAACTTTGGAGCAAGATATGAACAATCTACAGCAACCTATTAATGCAACCAGGGGCATGTATGGATAGAGGATGACATGTAGACCAAAACATGTTTATAGGACATCTCCAAGTTATGCATAGAATGATTAGTAGCAACATGTTTACATAGCATCGCGAAATAATAGATTCAGCCTAGCAAAACAGCAACATCATGAACACTACTTAACAAGCTCGATTCACTCACCACAAGACATTGCATGACAAGATAAGCATAGCATCATCAAGAAGGCATGTCATAGAAGCAATACATGGCAAGAAACAACATCATAGCATATCCGGACCAACTACAAAAACCTCGGCCAAATTGAATAACATGTAAACAATCTGCCAGGAAACATTTTGAAGCAAAAGTAGAGCACGAAAATGACATGCTAGACTACTCCATAATTGCAACCAAGGGCATGAATAGATATACAAAAACCATATGTCCAAAACACCCTTACTGAATTATCACAAAATATACATGGATCTCTCTGTAGCATCATGTTTACATGGCATCAAAATAACAGCAGAACAGGGACTAAAATCAACAACATCATGATGCCTAGTTTGCATGCTTGTGCTAGTCACCACATTGATCACAAAAATGCATGGCATATACCACTGTAAAGAAGACATGGCATAGTTCAAAACACATGAAGACATCAACCTCATAGGATGCACACATCAATCATGGCAAAAATAACAAAAGAGCTCGTTCTGATAACAGACAACAGAAAACATTATGAAGCACTCTTACAACGATGATTCAGGCATCTTGATGACCTCAAATGAATATGATGCAATGGAATGAAATCATGTACTCGTCGAGACGAACAATTTAACATATTACATGCACAAAACGGAGCTACAAATGCAGAGTTACGGCAGGTCAAACATGGCTTGAAAATAAGCAAATCTGGGGACTTAGCAGATTCGGGGAAGGGGAAAAGTCAACCTTGTCTGTTCAGATCTGGATCGAGATGACGCGGATCCCGAGGCTCGCCGGAGAACTCGCCGGAGAAGACGAACCCGGGGCGGAGAGGGCCGGATCCGGCGAGGAGGAGGCCGGAGAGAGCGCGGGGAGGCCGGGAGGCGAGGTGCCGGCGACGAGGAGCTCCGGGCGGCGCGGGTGGAGGCGGAGGCCGGGCTTCGGCGAGGAGGCGACGCGGCGGGGCGGAGGGGACGCGGCGGCGGCGCCGCCAGC
>NC_057804.1:64523551-64524567 GCF_018294505.1 Triticum aestivum | reverse complement strand
GGTGATGAACTCCTTCACCCAAATAGCTTCATGCGCTGCCTCCGAGGCTGCCATGTACTCCGCTTCACATGTAGATCCCGCCACGACGCTCTGCTTGCAGCTGCACCAGCTTACTGCTCCACCATTCAACATATACACGTATCCGGTTTGTGACTTAGAGTCATCCAGATCTGTGTCGAAGCTAGCGTCGACGTAACCCTTTACGACGAGCTCTTCGTCACCTCCATAAACGAGAAACATGTCCTTTGTCCTTTTCAGGTACTTCAGGATATTCTTGACCGCTGTCCAGTGTTCCTTGCCGGGATTACTCTGGTATCTTGCTACCAAACTTACGGCAAGGTTTACATCAGGTCTGGTACACAGCATGGCATACATAATAGATCCTATGGCTGAAGCATAGGGGATGACACTCATCTCTTCTTTATCTTTTTCCGTGGTCGGTGACTGAGCTGAGCTCAATCTCACACCTTGTAACATAGGCAAGAACACTTTCTTGGACTCATCCATTTTGAACTTTTTCAAAATCTTATCAAGGTATGTGCTTTGTGAAAGACCTATGAGGCGTCTTGATCTATCTCTATAGATCTTGATGCCTAATATATAAGCAGCTTCTCCAAGGTCCTTCATTGAAAAACATTTGTTCAAGTAGGCCTTAATGTTGTCCAGAAATTCTATATTATTTCCCATCAAGAGTATGTCATCCACATATAATATGAGAAATGCTACAGAGCTCCCACTCACTTTCTTGTAAACGCAGGCTTCTCCATAAGTCTGCATAAACCCAAACGCTTTGATCATCTCATCAAAGCGAATATTCCAACTCCGAGATGCTTGCACCAGCCCATAAATGGATCGCTGGAGCTTGCATACTTTGTTAGCGTTCTTAGGATCGACAAAACCTTCCGGCTGCATCATATACAGCTCTTCCTTAAGATGCCCGTTAAGGAATGCCGTTTTGACGTCCATCTGCCATATCTCATAATCATAGTATGCGGCAATTGCTAACATGATTCGGA
>NC_057804.1:64338123-64523541 GCF_018294505.1 Triticum aestivum | reverse complement strand
AAAATCTTATCAAGGTATGTGCTTTGTGAAAGACCTATGAGGCGTCTCGATCTATCTCTATAGATCTTGATGCCTAATATATAAGCAGCTTCTCCAAGGTCCTTCATTGAAAAACATTTGTTCAAGTAGGCCTTAATGCTGTCCAGAAATTCTATATTATTTCCCATCAAGAGTATGTCATCCACATATAATATGAGAAATGCTACAGAGCTCCCACTCACTTTCTTGTAAACGCAGGCTTCTCCATAAGTCTGCATAAACCCAAACGCTTTGATCATCTCATCAAAGCGAATATTCCAACTCCGAGATGCTTGCACCAGCCCATAAATGGATCGCTGGAGCTTGCATACTTTGTTAGCGTTCTTAGGATCGACAAAACCTTCTGGCTGCATCATATACAGCTCTTCCTTAAGATGCCCATTAAGGAATGCCGTTTTGACGTCCATCTGCCATATCTCATAATCATAGTATGCAGCAATTGCTAACATGATTCGGACGGACTTAAGCTTCGCTACGGGAGAGAATGTCTCGTCGTAGTCAATCCCTTGAACTTGTCGATAACCCTTAGCGACAAGTCGAGCTTTATAGATGGTAACATTTCCATTCGCGTCCGTCTTCTTCTTAAAGATCCATTTGTTTTCTATGGCTCGCCGATCATCGGGCAAGTCAGTCAAAGTCCATACTTTGTTTTCATACATGGATTCTATCTCGGATTTCATGGCTTCTAGCCATTTGTAGGAATCTGGGCCCGCCATCGCTTCTTCATAGTTCGAAGGTTCACCGTTGTCTAACAACATGATTTCCAGGACAGGGTTGCCGTACCACTCTGGTGTGGAACGTGTCCTTGTGGACCTACGAAGTTCAGTAGAAACTTGATCCGAAGTACCTTGATCATCATCATTGGTTTCCTCTTCAGTTGGTGTGGGCATCACAAGAACATTTTCCTGAGCTGCACCGTTTTCCCGTTCGAGAGGTAGTACTTCATCGAGTTCTACTTTCCTCCCACTTACTTCTTTCGAGAGAAACTCTTTTTCCAGAAAGCATCCGTTTTTGGCAACAAAGATCTTGCCTTCGGATCTTAAGTAGAAGGTATACCCTACAGTTTCCTTAGGGTATCCTATGAAGACGCATTTTTCCGACTTGGGTTCGAGCTTTTCAGGTTGAAGTTTCTTGACATAAGCATCGCATCCCCAAACTTTTAGAAACGACAGCTTAGGTTTCTTCCCAAACCATAATTCATACGGTGTCGTCTCAACGGATTTAGACGGTGCCCTATTTAAAGTGAATGTAGCTGTCTCTAGAGCGTATCCCCAAAATGATAGCGGTAAATCGGTAAGAGACATCATAGACCGCACCATATCCAATAGAGTGCGATTACGACGTTCGGACACACCGTTTCGCTGAGGTGTTCCAGGCGGCGTGAGTTGTGAAACGATTCCACATTTCCTTAAGTGTGTGCCAAATTTGTGACTTAAATATTCTCCTCCACGATCTGATCGTAGGAACTTTATCTTTCGGTCACGTTGATTCTCCACCTCATTCTGAAATTCCTTGAATTTTTCAAAGGTCTCAGACTTGTGTTTCATTAAGTAGACATACCCATATCTACTTAAGTCGTCAGTGAGAGTGAGAACATAACGATATCCTCCACGAGCCTCAACGCTCATTGGACTGCACACATCGGTATGTATGATTTCCAACAAGTTGGTTGCTCGCTCCATTGTTCCGGAGAACGGAGTCTTGGTCATTTTGCCCATGAGGCATGGTTCGCATGTGTCAAACGATTCATAACCAAGAGACTCCAAAAGTCCATCAGCATGGAGCTTCTTCATGCGCTTGACACCAATGTGACCAAGGCGGCAGTGCCACAAGTATGTGGGACTATCGTTATCAACTTTACATATTTTGGCATCTACACTATGAACATGTGTAATATTACGCTCGAGATTCATTAAGAATAAACCGTTGACCATCGGAGCATGACCATAAAACATATCTCTCATATAAATCGAACGACCATTATTCTCAGACTTAAATGAGTAGCCATCTCGTATTAACCGAGATCCAGATACAATGTTCATGCTCAAACTTGGCACTAAATAACAATTATTAAGGTTCAAAACTAATCCCGTAGGTAAATGTAGAGGCAGCGTGCCGACGGCGATCACATCGACTCTGGAACCATTCCCGACGCGCATCGTCACCTCGTCCTTCGCCAGTCTCCGTTTATTCCGCAGCTCCTGTTGTGAGTTACAAATATGAGCAACGGCACCGGTATCAAATACCCAGGAGTTACTACGAGTACTGGTAAGGTACACATCAATTACATGTATATCAGATATACCTTTGGTGTTGTCGGCCTTCTTATCCGCTAAGTATTTGGGGCAGTTCCGCTTCCAGTGACCCTTCCCCTTGCAATAAAAGCACTCAGTCTCAGGCTTGGGTCCATTCTTTGACTTCTTCCCAGCGACTGGCTTACCGGGCGCGGCAACCTCCTTGCCGTCCTTCTTGAAGTTCTTCTTACCCTTGCCCTTCTTGAACTTAGTGGTCTTATTGACCATCAACACTTGATGTTCTTTCTTGATTTCAACCTCTGCTGACTTCAGCATAGAAAATACTTCAGGAATGGTCTTTACCATCCCCTGCATATTGTAGTTCATCACAAAGCTCTTGTAGCTTGGTGGGAGCGACTGGAGGATTCTGTCAATGACCACCTCATCTGGGAGGTTAATATTCAGCTGGGTCATACGGTTGTGCAACCCAGACATCTTCAGGATGTGTTCACTGACAGAACTATTTTCCTCCATCTTACAACTGTAGAACTTGTCGGAGACATCATATCTCTCGACCCGGGCATGAGCTTGGAAAACTAGTTTCAGCTCTTCGAACATCTCATATGCTCCGTGATGCTCAAAACGCTTTTGGAGCCCCGGTTCTAAGCTGTAAAGCATGCCGCACTGAACGAGGGAGTAATCATCAGCACGAGACTACCAAGCATTCATAATGTCTTGGTTCTCTGGGACGGGAGCGTCACCTAGCGGTCCTTCTAGGACATATTGTTTCCTGGCAGCTATGAGGATGATCCTCAGATTCCGGACCCAGTCCGTATAGTTGCTGCCATTATCTTTCATCTTGGTTTTCTCTAGGAACGCGTTGAAGTTCATGTTGACATGAGCATTGGCCATTTGATCTACAAGACATATTTGCAAAGGTTTTAGACTAAGTTCATGATAATTAAGTTCTAATCAAATTATGAACTCCCACTTAGATTAGACATCCCTCTAGTCATCTAAGTGTTACACGATCCGAGTCGACTAGCCCGGGTCCGATCATCACGTGAGACGGACTAGTCATCATCGGTGAACATTCTCATGTTGATCGTATCTTTCATACGACTCGTGTTCGACCTTTCGGTCTCCGTGTTCCGAGGCCATGTCTGCACATGCTAGGCTCGTCAAGTTAACCCTAAGTGTTTTCGCTGTGTAAAACTGTCTTACACCCGTTGTATGTGAACGTAAGAATCCATCACACCCGATCATCACGTGGTGCTTAGAAGCGACGAACTGTAGCAACGGTGCACAGTTAGGGGAGAACACTTCTTGAAATTTTAAGGGATCACCTTATTTACTACCGTCGTCCTAAGTAAACAAGATGCATAAAACATAATAAACATCACATGCAATTATATAGTTGTGACATGATATGGCCAATATCATATAGCTCCATTGATCTCCATCTTCGGGGCTCCATGATCATCTTGTCACCGGCTTGACACCATGATCTCCATCATCATGATCTCCATCATCGTGTCTTCATGAAGTTGTCACGCCAACGACTACTTCTACTTCTATGACTAACGTGTTTAGCAATGAAGTAAAGTAAGTTACATGGCGTTCTTCAATGACACGCAGGTCATACAAAAATAAAGACAACTCCTATGGCTCCTGCCGGTTGTCATACTCATCGACATGCAAGTCGTGAATCCTATTACAAAGAACATGATCTCATACATCACAATTCATCATTCATCACAACTTCTGGCCATATCACATCACTTGATCAATCGCTGCAAAAACAAGTTAGACGTCCTCTAATTGTTGTTGCATCTTTTACGTGGCTGCAATTGGGTTCTAGCAAGAACGTTTTCTTACCTACGAATAACCACAATGTGATTTTGTCAACTTCTATTTACCCTTCATAAGGGCCCTTTTCATCGAATCTGCTCCAACTAAAGTGGGAGAGACAGACACCCGCCAGCCACCTTATGCAACTAGTGCATGTTAGTCGGTGGAACCGGTCTCACGTAAGCGTACGTGTAAGGTTGGTCCGGGCCGCTTCATCCCACAATACCGCCGAAGCAAGAAAAGACTAGTAGAGGCAAGTAAGATGACAAGATCCACGCCCACAACAAAATTGTGTTCTACTCGTGCAAAGAGAACTACGCATAGACCTAGCTCATGATGCCACTGTTGGGGAACGTTGCAGAAAATTAAAATTTTTCCTACGGTTTCACCAAGATCCATCTATGAGTTCATCTAAGCAACGAGTCAAGGGAGAGAGTTTGCATCTACATACCACTTGTAGATCACGAGCGGAAGCTTGCCAAGGAGATGGTGATGATGGAGTCGTACTCGAACGTGATTCGGATCACCGATGTCCTAGTGCTGAACGGACAGCACCTCCGCGTTCAACACACGTACGGGACGGGAGACGTCTCCTCCGTCTTGATCCAGCAAGGAGGAAGGAGAGGTTGAGGAAGGCAGCTCCAACGGCAGCACGACGGCGTGGTGTAGTTGACGCGGCAGTATTCCGACAGGGCTTCGCCAAGCACGTACGGAGGAGGAGATGTGTTGGGGAGGGGAGGGGCTGCGCCTTGAGTTATGGTGTATTGCAGCCCTCCCCTCACCCCTCTATATATAGGGGAAAGGGCAAGGGGGGCCGGCCCTCTAGGGAAAACCCTAGGGGGGGCGGCGGCCAAGGGGTGGGGGGCTTGCCCCCCAAGCAAGGGGGGTGCGCCCCCTTTAGGGTTTCCCCCCACCCCTAGGCGCATGGGCCCAAGGAGGGGGGCGCGCCAAGCCCACTAGGGGCTGGCTGCTATCCCCACGCAGCCCAAGTGGCCCCCCGGGAGGGGTTGCCCCTCCCGGTGGACCCCCGGAATCCTTCCGGTGGTCCCGGTACAATACCGGTATGACCCCGAAACTTTCCGGTGCCCGTTTAACAACTTCCCATATATAAAACTTTACCTCCGGACCATTCCGGAACTCCTCGTGACGTCCGGGATCTCATCGGGGACTCCGAACAACATTCGGTAGTCACATACTAGTCTTCCTAATAACCCTAGCGTCACCGAACCTTAAGTGTGTAGACCCTACGGGCTCGGGAGACATGCAGACATGAGCGAGACCACCCTTGGGCAATAACCAACAGCGGGGTCTGGATACTCCTCGATGATTTCATCGGTTGAACCACGATGTCGAGGATTCGATCAAACCCTGTATACAATTCCCTTTGTCAATCGGTACGTTACTTGCCCGAGACTCGATCGTCGGTATCCCAATACCTTGTTCAGTCTCGTTACCGGCAAGTCACTTTACTCGTACCGTAATGCATGATCCCGCGGCCAACACCTTGGTCACCTTGAGCTCATTATGATGATGCATTATCAAGTGGGCCCAGAGATACCTCTCCGTCATACGGAGTGACAAATCCCAGTCTCGATCCGCATAAAACAATAGATACTTTCGGAGATACCTGTAGTGCATCTTTATAGTCACCCAGTTACATTGTGATGTTTGATACACCCAAAGCACTCCTACGGTATCCAGGAGTTACACGCTCTCATGGTCAAAGGAAGAGATACTTGACATTGGCAAAGCTCTAGCAAACGAACTACACGATCTTTGTGCTATGCTTAGGATTGGGTCTTGTCCATCACATCATTCTCCTAATGATGTGATCCCGTCATCAACGACATCCAATGTCCATAGCCAGGAAACCATGACTATCTGTTGATCACAACGAGCTAGTCAACTAGAGGCTCACTAGGGACATATTGTGGTCTTTGTATTCACATGTGTATTACGATTTCCGGATAATACAGTTATAGCATGAATAAAAGACAATTATCATGAACATAGAAATATAATAATACTTTTATTATTTCCTCTAGGGCATATTTCCAACAAGTACTAGAGGAAGATTAAGCTTCATCGTTAGAGCAACAAGGCAAGGAAAGCAATTCATCACAAGATGTACCAACATTGTGAGTAGATGAATTACAAGGACTAGCACATGGCAATATAGTATTTTGACTAGAAGTGGTGCTAGTATCAACATGAGGCTCACTAGATGTTACCTTAGGAATCATGGCCTCATGAGCTATCTTTAGCACATTATGGGATACTAGAAGATCGTCATGAGAGCTTGAGAGCTTTTCATGGCTTTCTTCCAATTTCCCATAATTGCTAGATAGCAACTCAAGTTGAGCCCGTAGCTCAACATTCTCCTTCAAAATGGATGCTTCACAAGTAATAGAATTAGTAGCACAAGCATCATCATTAACAACAAGAGGAGAAGGCAACTTGGCAATCTCTTTTAAATAAGAAGCTTCAAGTTGAGCATGAGACTCGGTGAGTTTGATGAGCTCACCCTTGATGACCCTTGAGCCATTTTCGAGGTGCTCAAAATCCTCAAGGAGTCTAGCATGAGCAACTTCAAGCTTAGCATTTTTAGTTTCAAAAACATTGGCCACCTCAAGAGCTCTACCAGTAGATTCCTTCACTCTAGACAATTCTAGAGAAAAAGTCTCCTCAAGAGATTCCTTGGTGGTTTGTTCAAGTTCAAGAGCTTGAGAGAGGTCCGCAATCTCATTGGCGTAATCACGCCCATGACCTTCCATTTTATCAATGGTGACCTCATGCTCCTCAAGACGAGATTCCAACTCATCAATATATTTCTTGCTCTCAATAGCAATGGACATAATTTCCATGAAGTTGGAACGAGCAATTTTATTTTTATGAAGAGCTTTAAAAACCATTTCCCCCTTAATTTTTAAGGAGGCAACATTATCATTCTCTTCATCATTATCCTCATCATCATTAGCATCAACATCATCATCAAGAGACATATTGGGGTACAAAGTAGGAGATACCTTTGACGCCTTAGCCATAAGGCAAAACGCAATAGATGATGATGTAGGATTCCTTGAGGCACCATTAAACACCACATCTTGTTCCATGGAGTGTTTGGTTTCCTCTACATTGTTAGCACAACAATTCGAGGAAATAGATGCATTTTTATCATGGCAACAAGACATAGCAAGCATATCATCATGATATTTAGTCAAGCAATTTCTACATGATATGCAAGGACTATCAACACAAACATGTGAAACATTTGGAGTGCTCGAAGTGTTAAAGCCCAAAGAGGGAGCATTGCAATAATATAGTGATGAAGGATCATCCACAATAAGCATACTATCATCATTGCAATGACCAAAACTACTCACCATATCATTACCTTGTGGCAAACCACATGTAGGTGAAGTAGAAGAAGTTGAGAAGACTGTATGACCAGAGGTGGAGGGAGAACAACCATCCCCACAAATCTTGGACACACCATATTTATCTTGAAGCTTTGTCCATAACTCATGAGCATCCCGGAACGGCATGAGTTGAAATATAACTACATTGCTCAAAGCATCGAAAAGCACATTAGAGGCTTGAGCATTGAGATAAGAGTTTTTCTCATCCTCTAAAGATAATCTTTGGGGATCCTTTGGAGGAGAAAAACCCATATCTACAATTCGCTCTAAATTTGGGTCCATGACCCTAAGGAGATTAAGAATGCGAATTACCCAAACATCAAAATTTGTGCCATCGAAACTAAGAGTGTCAGAGAATCCTAATCCTCTAGTCGACATCTTTACTCTCTAGGCGGTTAAGCCCAACAAAGAGAGACGAGGCTCTGATACCAATTGAAAGATCGTGCATGTCGCCTAGAGGGGGGTGAATAGGCGCTTTAAAATAATTATGGTTGAGGCTTGAACAAATGCGGAATAAACCTAGCGGTTAATTTGTCAGCACAAAACCTACAACAACTAGGCTCACCTATGTGCACCAACAACTTATGCTAAGCAAGAAAAACTACTTAGGTGATAGCATGATATATGACAAGAAACAATATGGCTATCACAAAGTAAAGTGCATAAGTAAAGGGCTCGGGTAAGAGATAACCGAGGCACGCGGAGACGATGATGTATTCCGAAGTTCACACCCTTGCAGATGCTAATCTCCGTTTGGAGCGGTGTGGAGGCACAATGCTCCCCAAGAAGCCACTAGGGCCACCGTAATCTCCTCACACCCTCGCACAATGCAAGATGTTGTGATTCCACTAAGGGACCCTTGAGGGCGGTCACCGAACCCGTACAAATGGCAACCCTTGGGGGCGGTCACCGAACCCGTACACTTTGGCAACCCTTGGGGGCGGTCACCGGTACCCGTCAAATTGCTCGGGGCGATCTCCACAACCTAATTGGAGACCCCGACGCTTGCCCGGAGCTTTACACCACAATGATTGAGCTCCGAACACCACCAACCGTCTAGGGCGCCCAAGCACCCAAGAGGAACAAGCTCAAGGGTACCAAGCACCCAAAAGTAATAAGCTTCTCAACTTGTAACTTCCACGTATCACTGTGGAGAACTCAAACCGATGCACCAAATGCAATGGCAAGGGCACACAGAGTGCCCAAGTCCTTCTCTCTCAAATCCCATCGAAGCAACTAATGCTAGGGAGGAAAATGAGAGGAAGAACAAGAAGGAGAACACCAAGAACTCCAAGAACTAGATCCAAGGGGTTCCCCTCACATAGAGGAGAAAGTGATTGGTGGAAATGTGGATCTAGATTTCCTCTCTCTTTTCCCTCAAAAACTAGCAAGAATCCATGGAGGGATTGAGAGTTAGCAAGCTCGAAGAAGGTCAACAATGGGGGAAGAACACGAGCTCAAAGGATAAGGTTCAATGGGGAAGAAGACCCCCTTTTATAGGTGGGGAAAAATCGAACCGTTATGCTCACAGCCCGCACCGAGCGGTAGTACCGCTTGACATCACGGTACTACCGCTAGGGGTAGCGGTACTAGTGCTAAGGGTAGCGGTACTACTGCTTGCGAGCGGTACTAAAAAATTACATCCGTGCCTACCACCGCTGGACTTGTGATGAGTTTTTGGTCCCGTGCGGAAGTAGCCATGGAAGTAGGCGTGGTAGTACTGCTCCAAGCGGTAGTACCGCTCCCAAGGGCGGTAGTAAAAAATTACTTCCGCTCCTACCCGCGGTAGTACCGCTGCAGCCTTTTCAGAACGCGAAAACTACCACAACTTCTGCATTCGGACTCCGAATTTGACGAAACCAAGTTTGTTGGAAAGCTAGCGACAAGGGCTAACACAATCTTGATAGAAATACCATAATAAGAAAATAAGAAAGGGACCAAAAGAAAATGGTGAGAACCCTTCCTCGGAAAAGACCGGTAAAACCTCCAACACCGAAAACATCATAGAAAACGCATGCAAACTCCGTTTTTGATGAACTCAAGCTTGTCATCAAGATGACCATAATCTCTAAGACTCACAAAGAGAACCAAACAATAAACAAGAAACATGATGCAAGGATGCAATGGTTTGAGCTCTCGACGAACGATACGATCAAGCTACTCACTTGAGAGCCCCCCTTGATAGTACGGCTCTCGATCCTATAACCCGGTCTCCCAACTACCACCATGAGACCAGTAAAATAGAAAACCTATCAAGGGAAAACCTTTTCCTTGCACATGATCCACTTGAGCTAGATGATGACGATCTTGTCCTCCATAAGATGGACCACCTTTCTTGATTGCGTTGGGTCGATGGAGACTAGATGATTGCTCCCCCATACTCCACTATGGGTGAGCCACTCTTCGGCACATCTTCACAAGTCCATTGACACCACAATGGATGGCAAGCTTCAAGCACTTGATCTCTTCGTGATGCTACACTTGAACTTGCACATGACAATCTTGATGACGATCACTACTTGATGTCATCCTTTCCATGGGTTGTATGATATCTTCCTCTTGACGCAAGCCCATGGACATGTACCTAACCCCACATAGAACTCTCACATAGACCATGGGTTAGTACACAAAGTGCAATGGACAATGCTTACCATACCATGGGATCACTTGATCCCTCTCGGTACATCTTTTACGCTTTGTGAGTTGATCAACTTGATTCACTCTTGACTTAGTCTTGATCAACCTTGAATCTTTCCAAATCTCTTAGTTTGGATGATGTCTTGAAGGTAAACATGAATGATCACACAATCTTCTTCTTCAAGACATGCTTGCAATAAGCTCAACACTCACATGACCAATCTTTGGATAATTCCTTAATAGCACCTTGGTCAACACATAAACTCCTTGAAACCAACACATGGACTTCAAGAAATGCCTATGGACAAATCCTTCAAATATAACTCAATGCAACCATTAGTCCAGAAAGAATGTCATGAATTACCAAAACCACACATGGGGGCACCGCATGTCCTTTCAGACAGGCTTGGCGTCCTTACGGACGTGAAGTTTGTGCTCGGCGTACTTCCTCAGGATACCCGGCATGTCCTTGGGGGTCCATGCGAAGATATCCCGATTCTCACGGAGGAAGTCGACGAGCTCACCTTCCTATTTGCTGTCGAGGCGGGCGCCTACGACAACATACTTGCTGCAGCTGTGGTCTTCCGAGTTGAGCTTTACCTTCTTGGTCTCCTTGGAGGGCTTGAAGGCGGCCTCGTCGGCCGGGTCTGGTGTCGGGATCGACGCTGCAGAGGCCTCGCATGCCAGGGAGACGATCCGGTCGAGCTGGCGTCGCTCCTCGGCAATGACCAGCGACTCGGCCAACTTGGCGCCGTCTCTGGCGCACTCCAGGGACTTGCGGTAATCGCCGGTGATGGTGATGAGGCCCTTGGGACCCAACATCTTCATCTTCAGATACGCGTAGTGGGGAACCGCCATGAACTTGGCGAGCGCGGGCCGGCCCAGCAACGCGTGATACGCGCTGGACATGTCCACCACCTCGAACCAGATTGGTTCACGTCGGAAGTGGCTGCTATCACTGAATAGGACATCAAGTCGGACCCGACCAATGGGGGAGGAGGAGAGGCTAGGCAAGATGCCGTGGAAGATCGTCCGGGTCGGCTCCAGGTCCTCGGCCTTGAGGCCGAGCTTGATCATCGTGTCGCGGTAGAGGATGTTGATGCTGCTGCCGCCGTCGATGAGGACTCGGGAGAACTTGCACGTGCTCCACGCAACGATGGTGGTGTTGAGGACGAGGGCGTAACCACCCGGACTCGGCATGACTGCCGGGTGATCCTCCCGAGTCCAAGTGATCGGGTGATCCGACCAATGCATGAACTCTAGCTTGGACAGGACAACGGTGTTCACCTCCTATCGAAGGAGGCGCTCGATGTGCTTGTCGTCGCTGAGGCTGGTGAAGACGATGTAGGCCGTGTTCTAGTCTGGGTAGGCGTCGTCGCGCATCGCGCTGCTAGCTGGAGGCGGCGGCAGAGGTGGAGGCAGGGGCAGAGGCGGAGGCGGCTGTCCCGCGCCTGGAGCCGGAGCCAGAGGAGGCGGGACGTCGCCCCTCATGATGCGCTTGGTGATGGCGCACTGTCGAAGCGTGTGCGTGGAGGGTCTTGTGCCACTGTGGTGCTTCCAGGGGGTGTCGAGCATCTGCTCGAAGCTCATGGTGGGTTCCCCTGCTATCTTGCCGGTTTGCCAGCGCTTCACCGCCGGGTCCGCCGCAGGCTCGGTGGCCGCGACGAGCCGGTTGTCGTGACGCGGCGCCGGCTGGTCGGCCTTGTGCTTGTTGTTCTGGTGCTGCTGCTGCCGGCTGCTTTCGCCGGCCGGCTTCGCCTTGCCGGCTTCATCCAGCGCCACCTGGATCCTCATGGTGGAGTCGGCGTTGGCGTACTTGTCCACCGTCACCATGAGCGCGGCCATGGTGGCCGTCTCGGAGCGTAAGAGCTTGTGCTTGAGGAGGGTGCCGTCTCGGCACCCGCTGACGAAGTACTGGATCGCCTGCACTTCATGGACGCCCTCGCAGCTGTTCCGGAGCTCGGTCCAGCATGTGAGGTACTCGCGACCGGTCTCCGTAGGCCCTTGCATGCACATGGCGAGCTGGCTAGGGCGGCCGGGTCACTTGTAGGTCCCCGTGAAGTTGCGGATGAAGGCTTCCTCGAAGTCCACCCACATGTTGATGCTGCCCATCGGCAGGCTGTTCAACCATGTGCGGGCCGACCTTGGAGCATGAGCGGTGCCTAGTGCACGGCGAGATGACGATTGGCACCGGTGATGCCAATGGCCGTGGTGTAGTCGGTGAGCCAGTCTTCTGGCTTCACCGTCCCATTGTACTTGGGGGTGTCACGGGGGAGCATGAACCCTTTGGGGAAGGGCTCCTCCCGGATGCACGGGCCGAAGCACGCCAGCCCAATAGGCCGCTCTCCTCCACCTCCAGGGAGCGAGTGAGCTGATCGAGGCGGTGGCAAGCATCGGCGTCGTCGATGGCACGGGGGCCGAGTCGACTTGCAGCCAGGCTACGGGGGGCCGGGTCGCTTGGAGCCGGACGTCGGCCATGCTGGCCGAGTCCGCGCTGGATCTCTGGGATGGGCTTGTCACCCAATCCGCCAGCGGCTGTAGCGGCCGGGTCGTGCCGAGTCCGGGCTCGGCTGGAGTGCGCCTCGCCGGGTGGCGAGGAAGCGGTGTGCAGAAGTTCGTCGGGCTCGCCAAGGCGGGCGGAGCCGGATCCCGCCGGCTTGGCGGGCTGGTTGAGGCGGTCTTGCTAGGTGTTGGCGGTGTGGAGGAGTTCACGCATCCGCCCGATGCGCTCTTTCAGCTCCTCACCCGTGAGCTGGTCCAGGCCGGCTGCGGCTGCCTGGGCAGCACGCATGTTCTTCGCTGGGGTCTCGTAGACGGTTGGGACGGCACCGAGGGCCCGGCCGATCGCTCCTCCCCGGGCACGCACGTTGGCGACCCGGCTTGTCTCGGCCACGGCGGTTGTGAATCCGTAGGTGGCACTGCACTCCAGTTAAGCAGCGCCCAGGCGACGCTGAGTGGCGGCGAGCATCTCAGACAGGTCCAGCATCTGCTGGCGCCTTTCCTTGAGCTGGGTTCGGGCCTCAGTAACGTTGGCGGCGTCGATGTCGGTGCCGATGGGGATGCGGAGACTCTGCATCGCGGCGCGCAACAGATCGGACGGCTCGGTCCGTTCCACTGCGGCCCTGGCTTCGGCAGCCTTCCTCGTCTTGCTCGATGAGGAGGAGGCGCCGTCGCCGGTGACGAAGACGTCCACATGGACGTCCATTGCCCCGGCGGAAACGCTGCCGCCGAGGGAGAGGGGGGAGTCAGAGTAGCTGAGCACCTTGCTGGGGTACTCGTCGGCCGCGAACGCATCAGAGATGCGCAGCGCGGCGAAGGAGGTGGCAAGCGCGCCGACAACGTTGTCCGCCAGCGCGATGGACTCGTCGGTGTAGGAGAAGGGCCCCGTATGAAGCATGCTCCCGGCCAGCTCCTCGAGCTGCCCCATGGTGGGCGCCAACTGTTGTGGTGGGCGCACGGCAGATGCCAAGGGATGGCTAAAGAGAGGAGGAGGCTTGAGGGCGCTGGTGGACTCCAGAGGCGAGGTTGGCATGAGCGGGCGCGGGACGCCGGACATACCCAGGTCCGGGGCTCTCCGGAGAGATAATACCCCTAGTCCTGCCGAGTGTAGTTGGATGATCGTTAGTACAATGTTGCTCCTGGAACTGTATGGAGGAGGAAGGAAGCTGGCCGAGGCTTGGGCTGCTCCTTCTCTCCGGTGTTGCTATTTGGTGGCTAGTCCTATGCTTACTTGCTTTTCTCTCGTATCTGTTTCTTGCCTGTTTTTCCTCTTTGCATGTTCATGGGATCCCGGGGGGTTTAATAGACCAACCCCCCGAGGGTACAATGGTAATGTTACAAGTCGGTGGGTCCGTATTGTCGGTGTCCGGGACCCGGGCTGGGTCCCACTGAGGGCTTGTGGCTCGCCATTGAAAGTGCAACTATCCCAAGGTGGTTTTGGTAATTCCTAACAACATATAGCTCATTGGGCTAATACTATTTCAAGACAAATATTTCAGGAAAGCTCAATGAATGGCATGGCATGGATGAGGAAAGTGGATCCCTCAAAATACTAAGGATAAAAGGATTGGCTCAAGCTCAAAAGCACAAGACTCTACATTTTATATTTTAGTGATCCAAGATCACATTGAGTCTATAGGAAAAGCCAATACTATCAAGCAGGGATGAGGTGTTGCTTAATGAGTTTCTTGCACCATAGTGCTTAGTGATATGCTCCAAAAACCCTCAACTACTTTCTCATATCCACATATGACCCAAACCAAAAGTCAAACTCGGCCCCACCGATTCTTTCTATCCGGCGCCACCAAGTTCAGATGTCATAGCCACTGCCACAAACCCTAGGCAAATGGGTCTCACCGATAGGGATCTCGGTCTCACCGAGATGGGATTGTAATCTCTCTGTTTCCCTTCGTAAGGTTTCGGTCTAACCGAAGTGAGCGATCGGTCCCACCAAGATTGCAATGATAACTCTCTGTTTCCTTTTTGTAACATTTCGGTCTCACCGAAATGAGTGAATCAGTCCCACCGAGTTTACCTGACCAACTCTCTGGTTAGCTTATTACCAAAATCGGTCTCACCAAGTTTGTGTAATCGGTCTCACCGAGATTACGTTATGCCCTAACCCTAACCATATCGGTCCTACCAAGTTGCATGTCGGTCCCACCGAAAATCACTAACGGTCACTAGGTTTACTAAATCGGTCTGACCGAGTTTGTTGATTCGGTCCCACCGAGATTGGTAAATTATGTGTAATGGTTAGATTTTGTGTGGAGGCTATATATACCCCTCCACCTCCTCTTCATTCGTGGAGAGAGCCATCAGAACAAACCTACACTTCCAACTTACCATTTCTGAGAGAGAACCACCTACTCATGTGTTGAGGCCAAGATATTCCATTCCTACCATATGTTCTTGATCTCTAGCCTTCCCCAAGTTGCTTTCCACTCAAATCTTCTTTCCACCAAATCCATATCCTGTGAGAGAGAGTTGAGTGTTGGGGAGACTATCATTTGAAGCACAAGAGCAAGGAGTTCATCATCAACACACCATTTGTTACTTCTTGGAGAGTGGTGTCTCCTAGATTGGCTAGGTGTCACTTGGGAGCCTCTAACAAGATTGTGGAGTTGAACCAAGGAGTTTCTAAGGGCAAGGAGATCGCCTACTTCGTGAAGATCTACCGCTAGTGAGGCAAGTCCTTCGTGGGTGACGGCCAGGGTGGGATAGACAAGGTTGCTTCTTCGTGGACCCTTCGTGGGTGGAGCCCTCCGTGGACTCGCGTAGTCGTTACCCTTCGTGGGTTGAAGTCTCCATCAACGTGGATGTACGATAGCACCACCTATCGGAACCACGACAAAAACATCCGTGTCTCCAATTGCGTTTGAATCCTCCAAACCCTTCCCCTTTACATTCTTGCAAGTTGCATGCGTTACTTTTCGCTGCTCATATACTCTTTGCATGCTTGCTTGAATTGTGTGAAGATTGCTTGACTTGTGCTAAGATAGTTAAAATCTGCCAAAGACTAAAATTGGGAAAAGATTAAGTTTTTAATTGGTCAAGTAGTCTAATCACCCCCCCTCTAGACATACTTCAAGATCCTACAAGTGGTATCAGAGCAATGGTTTCCATTTGCTTTGATTTCCATAGCTTTTGGTGGTCATAGCCTTGGTTTCACAACCTAGGAGAGTATGGCGTCTAGCGAGGGAAACTATCACCGTAGAGGTCCTTACTTTGATGGTACTAATTTTGCTAGTTGGAAGCATAAGATGAAAATGCATATTCTCGGACATAACCCCGCCGTTTGGGATATTGTGTGTATTGGCTTGCAAGGTGAATTCTTTGATGGGAGATAACCGAACTGTGAAGCTAGCACGGATGAGTTGAAGATGCAGCAATACAACACTCAAGCTTGTGATATCCTGTTCAACGGATTGTGCCCCGAAGAATTCAACAAAATCAGCCGTCTTGAGAATGCAAAGAAAATTTGGGATACTTTGATTGATATGCATGAAGGTACCGACTCCGTCAAGGAATCCAAATTGGATGTGCTCCAAAGTCAACTTGACAAGTTCAAAATGAAGGATGGTGAAGGTGTCGCTGAAATGTACTCTAGGCTTGCTCTTATCACAAATGAGATTGCGGGCTTAGGAAGTGAAGAGATGACCGACAGATTCATCATCAAGAAGATCCTAAGAGCATTGGATGGAAAATATGATATTGTGTGCACATTGATCCAAATGATGCCCAACTACAAGAATCTCAAGCCAACGAAGGTCATTGGAAGAATTGTTGCTCATGAGATGTCACTCAAGGATAAGGAGGAACTTCACAACAAGTCAAGTGGTGCTTACAAAGCCTCATGTGAAGCCCCTACATCATCAAGTGAGAAACAAACCTTCAATGAAGAATTGAGCTTAATGGTGAAGAACTTCAACAAATTCTACAAGAGTAGAAGCAAAGAGAGAAGCTCTAAGTCAAGGTCCTACAACGACAAAAGATCTTCCAGTCAAGAGCGCAATTGCTACAATTGTGGGAGACCCGGACACTATTCCAATGAGTGTACGACACCCTACAAAAGAAAATAAGATTCTCCCAAGAGAAGAAGTAGAAGAGAAGAATCACCGCCAAGAGAGAGGAGGAGTAGAGATGATCGTTATGAACGAAGAACATCCCGGAAGAAGCAAGGATTCGGAAAGGAAGGACAAGTCATCAAGGAGCTACACAAAACAAAGACATCAAGCTCATCTTGGTGAATGGGTATCCGGTTCCGACTCTGAACATCACTCTGAGAGAAGTTATCACTCCAACTCCGAACATACTCAAGATGAAGGTGTTGCCGGTCTAGCACTTGTGTCAACCAACTCCAACGGCATATTTGATTCACCAAACGAAGGACTTGGAAGATGCTTCATGGCTACAGGCCCTAAGGTAACACACCCTGAGTATGTTGATTTCAATAGTGATGAAGATGACTTGTTAGGTGATGATGATTTACTTATTGACAACTCTAGTGATGAATACTATGATGAAACGTCAATTAATCATGCTAATCAAGATAAAACGAATGACAATGATAAGGAGAAGATTGAGCTTCTAACTAAAGAACTAAACACTCTTAAGTTAGCTCATGAAACTATCTTAGAAGATCATCGAGAACTTTTAAGGGCTCATGAGAAGTTACGCTTTGAAAAGCTCAACCTTGAGCAAGAGCATGAGTTCTTAAAGGCAATCAATGATGATCTCCGTAAGAAAAGTTCTTCTTACATTGCCAAGCGTTTACTCTTATCTACTTATATGCCTCAAGTCAAGTCCATTAACAAGAACAAGAAATATTCTTCCTCTAGTAGTAACAATCATCATGTTAAATCCAATATTGTTGCATCTAGTAGTTCTTTTGATTCCACTAATGATTCTCTTCGCCAAGTTACACTTGAGCAAGAAAATAGCTTATTGAAGGGAATTATAGAGAAAGGTGTTTACAAGAGCCTTGCCGGGAGTAAGCAATTTGAGGAAATTGTACGCAAGCAAGGAAGGCACCGGAAGAACCAAGGTGTTGGTTTTGAACGAAAGTTTAATGCCAATGGAGTTGAGTGGGAAGAAGATCAATATCCCAAGACAAAGTTTGTTCCTCAACAAGAGAAGTATGATCCTACTTCCTTCAAGGGAACACAAGCTCAAGATGATCTTCCACCACAAGACCACAAGCAAAAAGGCAAGGACAAGCTTCAAGAGGAGATTGATGCATTTGAAGAAGCTCCTGAGGCCTTGGTCAAGTGGGTTCCCAAGACAACGTCAAGTTCTACTTCATCAAGTACGAATACAACTCCAAGGATTCCCATCAAGATGATGTGGATCCCGAAGAAGAAGAACTAGAGAGTTCTTGAGGGTGACTTCGCCAACATTCTTCACTCATATCATTATGGCAAGGACAAGTGCAATCAACTTCCACATCTTGCACTAGTTCAAGGAGTCACAAACCCTCTTGTTGGTAAGACAAGGGACAAGGTAACATAATGCTTTCATGGACATCATCTTGTGTGTGCATCACTCTATGTCTATGGATATCCTTGTTTGTTCCTTGTGGGACTAACCCGTGTAGGTATTGAAAGTGCAACTCACTCCAAAGGATTGCTCCAAATGATCTTCAATAACATTGAGCATCCACATCTTCAACACCTACATGAAGTCATCATCAACAAAACCCAAAGTTAGTTTATCCCTCTAAGGGGGGATCTCACATCTAGGGGGAGATTAACTCTAAGAATTGAGTCAAAGCAACTCTAATGGTGTGAACACATCAATGCATTATGTAAAAGTGGTAAACCCCACTTGAGCTTAAACGATGAGTATGACCTATGATCAAATGTTTCTCATTTGACTCCTAAGTCAATATACTCATATATAGATGACCTAGTCATTGCCAATTGTTTGATAGATGCTAGAATTTGTTGTGCATGCTTTGCCACATATTTCATTTGTCATTTTATTGTTTGAGCATGTTGGTTGCATATTTAACTCATTCGAGGACATCCACTTGTTGCTTTGATTGATTGGTTTCTTTTTCTTTTTGCCAAGTGGATGAACAAGAATGCCTAAGAACCTTCTCTAGCTATCTATGCTTTTCTTGTCTCAAACTCTATTCATGCTACATCACAAAAATTGATCAAGTCAGATTTGAACCACTCTGTGTGAGGAGCACTCGGAGTCCCCGATTCATCATGGACTTAAACTTCCCAAACTTCTTTGTGTGTGTTGGTCTGACCGATTCTTCCATTTCGGTCATACCGAGATCACTAAGTCGATCTAGGTTTTCAATCTCGGCGCAACTGATTTGAACTTTTCAGTCTCATCGAGTTGCTGTAACTATCAACAATTATGCATCTCGGTGCCACCGAGTTGTTCCACTCAGTCACACTGACAGGGTCAGGCTATATATACTCATGGGCAAAAATTTGGAAAACTTTTCCCAAACCCCTTCGCCCGCGCATAGCTCGCTCTGCCTCCAAGGTCTCCAGATCGTCGACTTCGTCGCCAGCCGCCTCTTGTCGCTGGTCTCCGCTGCCGTCAACGAAATTCAACCCCACCGTTGCCGTCGTAGCGACTTCATTGCCAAGCTAGGGTATGGACTCGATCACAGTGCTATAACCGTCCGATTCCTAGCACATTGTGTTCATCATGATTCTTGCCACGAGTGAAACGATTCTATCCACTCAAAACAATCCTTAGATTAGAAGTGATTTGGAAATTTAGGGTTAGGTTTCCGACGAAACCATCTCGGACCTACCGAGTTGTAGAACTTGGTTCCACCGATTCGGCTAAGGCCATTGCACAAGTGATTCTCGGTCTGATCGAGAATTGCAAATCGGTGTGACCGAGTTCAGGACTCTGTGAAACCCTAGCAGTCTCGGTGCCACCGAACTATGACTCGGTCTGACCGAGTTCACTAGTTTAGGTTCCAAAAGCTGCTTCAGTATCACCGAGTTTGCAAATCAGTTGATCCGAAATGCTTTCTGTGGAAAACTAAAACTAAGTTTTTGAATCATTCTTTTGCAAAAACCTCTGTATTTTGTGATGCTCATCCATTCTATCTCATCTATAACTATTCACAGGGTCAGCAATCAGTGTTTGCAGTATGTCAGTCCAAAGTGACAGCCAGAACCAGTCAGAAGAGCAGATTCACATGAGTGAGGGCACTAGTCCATCTAGCACCTCAGATGATGGCAGCAGGAGCACCCCAAGCAACTTGCCCAAAGCTGCCACCAGGGCCAGAAAGAAGAAAACCTCAGAATCTAAGGATGAAGACTATGTGGCAGTTGAGGATGAGGCCACTTCCAAGAAGAAAGTGCTCAAAAAGGAGTATGGCACAACTGCAACCACTAAGCCTAGTATGAAGATCAAAGTGCCTGCAAAGAGGACTCCCATGTCTAAAGCCAGAGCCTCAACTCAAGTCCCAGAGACATCTGATCCCAAAGAGGCTGCTGCAGAAGGGAAGAAGAGGAAGGAAAGGGTCAAGAAGACCATGGCCAGAGTTGTTGGACAGCCTTCCATGATGGAAGAGGAAGAGGAAGAAGAAGTTGCTGCTCCAGCACCCAAGGCTCAAAAGCTTATGGGTGATGCTATTAGGTCAGGGGCTGCATCATCAAAGCCCAAAGAAGCACCCAAAGCTGCATCCAAGCTCAAGACTGCACCTAAGAGGAATACTAGAAGCATACCAGCTGCTGAGAAGAACAAGGCCCCAGTGCCTGAAGTTGCTGAGGAAGAAGAAGATGAAGGACAAGTTCTGAGGAAGCTGAAACCTAAGATTCTAGACCACAATGATGCTCATCCAGTGGCTAAGAACATGAAGCTGAGGAAGGATGTAGGGCTCAGACAATGGAGGTTGTCTGATCCTTATGCAATCAGGAGAAGGACTGCTGTTGACTACAGGTTCCACACTAAGGAACAACAGGATTTCTATGAGACTGTTCTGCTGGACAAGAAGCCTATAGTTTGTGACATGAGGTGGGTGGACTGGGAATACATGAAGGAGAATGAGGAACACTACCCAGGTGTGTTTGACAGTTTTGGTGCTTGTGGAGTTGTAGACTTTGTTGGACAAAAGTTCACAAAGTGGAATGATGAGCTCATAATGCAATTCTACTCCACAACACACTTTTATCCTGATGGCAGAATAGTTTGGATGTCTGAAGGTACAAGGTGCCAATCAACTATTGAGGAATGGGCAAATCTGATCAATGCACCTAAGGAGAGTGAAGATGACTTGGATGTCTATGCCAAGAAGAAGAAGGATCACAATTCTATGGCACACATGTACAAGGAGATCCCGGATAAAGCTCTTGAAACTCATAAGTTTAGATCTGTACATTATCTTCTGTCAGGACTGCCAACCATCAACTGGATCCTAAGGCACACTCTCTTGCGCAAGTCAGGTGACCACAATATGATCAGAGGCCATGCAATAAACTTGCTACACATATTTGATGTGCCTCATAAGTTCAAGGTCATGAGCCTCATAGTTGAGACTATCAAGAGGACAGCAGCAGACCAGAAGAGAAGTTGTGGGTATGCCCCACAAATCCAGGAGCTGATTAACCTCAAGATGGGCACAGGCACATACTTGTTGGATAAGGAACATTTTGCTATCTATCCAGACTTTGAGGACAACCAAGTGGTGATGAATGAAGATGAACCATCTTCAGTGCAAGCACAAGAGAAGAAGGAGAAGGCAAGGACAGAGAAGGCTACCAAGATGCCAACAATGGAAGAGGCATCTCAGTACTTTTTGAAGAGCAAACAAGATCAACTAGGCTACTTGATTGCGTCCACTCTGAGGATTGAGAAAGGGCTGGCCACCTTGACTCAAAACCAGGAGAGCCTGGAGAGGATCATGGAGCAGAAGTTCTATGACTTGGATGTGAAGGTAACTGAGACCCAGTCTGTTGTTGAGCAGCTTCAGGATGATATGCAGGAGAGGAAGGGCAAGACAACCACATATGCATTTGCCAGAGTGCCTAGAGCTCAAAGATCAGCTGCAGTGCCAGTGACAGACACCAGAGCCACTTCATCTGCACTAGCTACAGCTCCAGTGCAACCAGCTCCAGCACCTACACCTCCAGCTCCATCCACATCGGCTGAAGCTTTCGTCCTTGGCGTCATATCTACACCACCACATCAAGATCAAGCCTGAGAGTCGATCTAGCACTATGCATTTTCTATGAACTTTGTTGTAACTTGTTGCCAAAGGGGGAGAAAAATGTATAGATCATAGGCTTCGAGAGAGAGAGTTTGCTTTTGTTCTCTCTTGTTTTGGTGGTTGAACTTTATTTGCTTTTGCTTGCTTGAGATACTACTTTATTGCATGTGTGATACAATGATGATCATGTGTTTGATCACATGCTACATTTATGCTTGTTGGATGACATTATCCCATTTATCTCTAGATGATCATTCACTTTGCTTGGTGATGAGTGCATGTATTCAATCTTTATTATTTTGAGAGCTCCACCAAGATGTATGTGACATGGAAGAGTAACCCATGAGCCTAACTCCTTGTGCATTTGTAGTCCAAAGCAAATCTTAAAACTATGCACAAATTTAGGGGGAGCTCTTGCTTATCACATACTTCTCAAAGTGACGATGCTTTTCAATCTTATTATCATTTGTCGAAGCTTTGATCTATATGTTATCATCAATTACCAAAAAGGGGGAGATTGAAAGTGCAACTATCCCTAGGTGGTTTTGGTAATTCCTAACAACATATAGCTCATTGGGCCAATACTATTTCAAGACAAATATTTCAGGAAAGTTTAATGAATGGCATGGCATGGATGAGGAAAGTGGATCCCTCAAAATACTAAGGATAAAAGGATTGGCTCAAGCTCAAAAGCTCAAGACTCTACATTTTATATTTTAGTGATCCAAGATCACATTGAGTCTATAGGAAAAGCCAATACTATCAAGGAGGGATGAGGTGTTGCTTAATGAGTTTCTTTCTCCATAGTGCTTAGTCATATGCTCCAAAAACCCTCAACTACTTTCTCGTATCCACATATGACCCAAACCAAAAGTCAAACTCAGCCCCATGGATTCTTTCTATCCGGCGCCACCGAGTTCAGATGTCATAGCCACTGCCACAAACCCTAGGCAAATTGGTCTCACCAATAGGGATCTCGGTATCACCAAGATGGGATTGTAATCTCTCTGTTTCCCTTCATAACATTTTGGTCTAACCAAAGTGAGCGATCGGTCCCACCAAGATTGAAATGTAAACTCTCTGTTTCCTTTTTGTAACATTTCGGTCTCACCAAAATGAGTGAATCGGTCCCACCGAGTTTACCTGACCAACTCTCTGGTTAGCTTATTACCAAAATCGGTCTCACCGAGTTTGTGTAATCGGTCTCACCGAGATTAGTTATGCCCTAACCCTAACCATATCGGTCCTACCGAGTTGCATGTCGGTCCCACCAAAAATCACTAACAGTCACTAGGTTTACTAAATCGCTCTGACCGAGTTTATTGATTCGGTCCCACCGAGATTGGTAAATTGTGTGTAACGGTTAGATTTTGTGTGGAGGCTATATATACCCCTCCACCTCCTCTTCATTCGTGGAGAGAGCCATCAGAACAAACCTACACTTCCAACTTACCATTTCTGAGAGAGAACCACCTACTCATGTGTTGAGGCCAAGATATTCCATTCCTACCATATGTATCTTGATCTCTAGCCTTCCCCAAGTTGCTTTCCACTCAAATCTTCTTTCCACCAAATCCAAATCCTGTGAGAGAGAGTTGAGTGTTGGGGAGACTATCATTTGAAGCACAAGAGCAAGGAGTTCATCATCAACACACCATTTGTTACTTCTTGGAGAGTGGTGTCTCCTAGATTGGCTAGGTGTCACTTGGGAGCCTCTGACAAGATTGTGGAGTTGAACCAAGGAGTTTGTAAGGGTAAGGAGATCGCCTACTTTGTGAAGATCTACCGCTAATGAGGCAAGTCCTTCATGGGCGACGGCCATGGTGGGATAGACAAGTTTGCTTCTTCGTGGACCCTTCATGGGTGGAGCCCTCCGTGGACTCGCGCGGCCGTTACCCTTCGTGGGTTGAAGTCTCCATCAACGTGGATGTACGATAGCACCACCTATCGGAACCACGACAAAAACATCCATGTCTCCAATTGTGTTTGAATCCTCCAAACCCTTCCCCTTTACATTCTTGCAAGTTGCATGCTTTACTTTCCGCTGCTCATATACTCTTTGCAAGCTTGCTTGAATTTTGTGAAGATTGCTTGACTTGTGCTAAGATAGTTAAAATCTGCCAAAGAATAAAATTGGGAAAATGTTAAGTTTTTAATTGGTCAAGTAGTCTAATCACCCCCCTCTAGACATACTTCAAGATCCTACAGCCGGGTTCCCCTAGGTGCGGGCCCCGCGTGCCTAGGGGGATTGTGTGCCGTCTTGTCGACCGTCAGGGCATGGCCAAGTCGAGTCGCGTACAGTGCTCTCCGTCAGGTTGCTGCTTGCTATCGTCAGCGGCGAGGGCCGGGGCACTGTAGCCACGCCGGCCCTGGTCAGCGGGCAGGTGAGGGGCACTGTTGCCGCGTTCCCACTGACCAGGGGCATAGGCGAGGCACTGTTGCCTCGGCCATTGTTGATTGAAGACTCGTCCCCATTGTACGGCCTGGATGGGACGAGAGCTGACTTGCGGCTGGATTGCGCAGCACGTCGCGGGTAGCGCTGGCTTGTCGAGTAAACTTTGGTCGTGCCGGGTTCAGCTGTCTTGCGCTAGTTGTTGGGACCGAGTCGACGTGTCTTGCCGGGTCGGCGAGTCTGGCCGGCTTGGGGGGCTTAGCCGGGTCGAGCGGCCCGGCCAAGCGCGTGCCAGTTCTGAGGGGCGGTGCCAGCCTCGTTGTTTTTGAAGAGGATCCGGGTTCCGTTGCCTACCCGGGGTCCATCCCCCCGACACTTGACCCATTCCGTTAGCTTAGCACTTGATCGTTTAGTATGTTGCTATTGTTGTCTTCATGACTTATACATGTTCCTATAACTATGAGATTATGCAACTCCCGTTTACCGGAGGAACACTTTGTGTGCTATCAAACGTCACAACGTAACTGGGTGATTATAAAGGTGCTCTACAGGTGTCTCCGAAGGTACTTGTTTGGTTGGCGTATTTCGAGATTAAGATTCATCACTCCGATTGTCAAAGAGGTATCTGTGGGCCCACTCAGTAATGCACATCACTATAAGCCTTGCAAGCATTGTAGCTAATGAGTTAGTTACGGGATGATGTATTACGGAACGAGTAAAGAGACTTGCCGGTAATGAGATTGAACTAGGTATTGAGATACCGACGATCAAATCTCGGGCAAGTAACATACCGATGACAAAGGGAACAACGTATGTTGTTATGCGGTTTGACCGATAAAGATCTTTGTAGAATATGTGGGACCAATATGAGCATCTAGGTTCCGCTATTGGTTATTGACCGGAGACGTGTCTCGGTCATGTCTACATAGTTCTCGAACCCGTAGGGTCCGCACGCTTAAAGTTCGATGACGGTTATATTATGAGTTTGTGTGTTTTGATGTACCGAAGGTAGTTCGGAGTCCCGGATGAGATCAGGGACATGACGAGGAGTCTCTAAATGGTCGAGACATAAAGATTGATATATTGGATGACTATATTCGGACTTCGGAAAGGTTTCGAGTGATTCGGGTATTTTTCGGAGTACCGGAGAGTTACGGGAATTCGTCGGGGAGTATATGGGCCTTATTGGGCCATACGGAAATAGAGGAGAGAGGCCAAAAGGAAGGAGGCGTGTGCCCTCCTTCTGGTCCGAATTGGACAAGGGGTGTAGCCCCCTTTTCCTTCTCCCTCTTCCCCTCTTTCCTTCTCTCATACTCCGGAAAGGAAAGGGGAATCCTACTAGGACTTGGGAGTCCTGGTAGGACTCCCTAGTAGGACTCCCCCACCCTTGGCGCACCCTCCTCCTAGGCCGGCCGCATCCCCCCTTGCTCCTTTATATACGGGGGCAGAAGGGCACCTCTAGACACAACAATTGATCTCTTGGTGGTGTTATATGAACGTCGACTACATTACACTTCACCATGATTTGGGCCTAGGGGAAGGCATTGGGAAGTAATAAGTAGATTATGGGTTGCTAGAGTGATAGAAGCTTAAACCCTAGTCTAGTGGTGTTATGTTTCATGCTATGGTTAGATTTATCTTAATTCTTTCTTCGTAGTTGTGGATGCTTGCGAAAGGGGTTAATCATAAGTGGGAGACTTGTCCAAGTAAGGACAACACCCAAGCACCGGTCCATCCACATATCAAATTATCAAAGTAACGAACGCGAATCATATGTTCATGATGAAAACTAACTTGACGCTAATTACCATGTGTCCTCAGGAGCGCTTTGCTTTATATAAGAGTTCGTCCAGGCTTATCCTTTGCTACAAAAAGGATTGGGCCACCTTGCTGCACCTTTGCTACACTTGTTACTTGTTACCGTTACGAATTATCTTACCAAACTATCTGTTACCGATAATTTCAGTCCCTGCATAAAATACCTTGCTAGAAACCGCTTGTCATTTCCTCCTGCTCCTCGTTGGGTTCGACACTCTTACTTATCGAAAGGACTAGGATCGATCCCCTATACTTGTGGGTCATCACATGGCAATCCCTACTTCTTGCATGTCAATTGATGGGCATCTTCATAGCCCGTTGATTAGCCGCGTTGATGTGGGACTTTCTCCTTTTTTGTCTTCTTCAAATCATCTCTACCACCATACTCTATTTCACCCATAGTGTTATATCCATGGTTTGCGTTCATGTATTGCGTGGGGGTTGAAAAAGCTGAAGCGCGTTAAAAAGTATGAACCAATTGCTTAGCTGACACCGGGGTAGTGCATGATTTATACTCTGTGTTAAGAATATGGAGCATGACAAGGCCATATGATCTTGTAGGGATAACGTTCTTTAGCATTTTTATTTTGAAAGGCATGAATTTGTGTTGGTATGCCTGAGTATTAATGTTTTTATGTCAAATTCTAGACTATTTATCGAATCATTCGGATCTAAATATTCATGCCATAAATGAAAGATTACATAATGAACATGTTAGGTAGCATTCCAAATCATTTTTTTATCATTTACCTACTCAAGGACGAGTAGGAATTAAGCTTGGGGGTGATTGATATCTCTCCAATGTATCTATAATTTTTTTATTGTTCCATGCTATTATAGTATAAATCTTGGATGTTTCATATGCAATTATATGCAATTTTGTATCATTTTCCGGGACTAACCTATTAAACCAGTGCCAAGTGCCAGCTGCTGTTTTTTTGGCCTATTTTTGGTTTTCTGGGAAATCAGTATCAAATGAAGTCCAAATGCCATGAAACTTTTTGACGTTTTTTCTGGAGAAGAGAGACCCTGGAAGCTCCAGGAGGAGACCACAAGGTGAACAAGTAGACGACAAGGCACGAGGGCGCGCCCTAGCGGGCGGGCGGGGGGGAGGGGGATAGTACCTTGTGGGTCCCTCGAGGCTCCGTCTGACCTAATTCCAACTCTACAAATTATCTAAAATCCGGAAACCACCCGAGAGCCACCCAAAATATTTTTTCCGCCACCGCAAGTTTCTGTTCTTCCGCGATCCCATCTGGAGGCGTTTTTCGATACTCTACCGGAGGGACAATCAATCACGGAGGGCTTCTACATCAACCTTGTTGCCCTTTAGATGATGCGTGAGTAGTTTACCATAGACCTATGTGCCCATAGCTAGTAGCTAGATGGCTTCTTCTCTCTCTTTGATATTTAATACAATGTTCTTGAAGATCTATTCGATGTAATCTTCTTTTACGGTGTGTTTGTTGGGATTATTTATGAATTGTGGGTTTATGATCAGATTATTTATGAAATCAACAACACACTGCCTCCAGAACTATTGAAAGAATGGCATAATGGGTAAGAAGGGTTACAGACAGCACTCAAGTTGAAAAGAGAGGCAAAACTTGATAAGATGAAATAACTTGAAAAAGACATGACACTCCGGTTAAATGGATAAGCACAAAAAGGACACGATCCTCACAATTCGAGATGATAGAGTGAAAGGAGCAACATCACAATGCCTCCAGAAGAATGAATAGAAGATAGATCATTGGAATAACAGAATGGAGAAGAAAATACCAACTTCTGCCACAAATGAGCTTGGAAAGCACCCTTCCAAGAAGGTTAAAACGGAGTTGTTGGAAAACCAACAACGAAAGCACAAGCTTGTTGTGGGCTTATGGAAAACTTCTCAAAATTGAGCCGAAATTCTGCCACTACGGAAAACAAATAATATAATTGATAACACCAATGAGATGAAAAACTTCTTACACCAAGATAATTACCACAATAGTAACATTCCTTAGGGAGGGCTTAAGGTAAAATATGACACAAGATAACTCCAACGAAGAGATTAATGGATTTAAAATACCTCATTCTTGACAACATGTGAATCAAGAAACATGAATGGAAATTTTCAAGAATGATATAACGCCATCTCAAAGATAAGGTAGAAGGAATTGCACTTTGGAATGCAGGATGGAGAATACTTGAACTCCTCAAAATAAGACATGTGCTAAACACCATGTTTATTTTAGAGTAAAGCTTGGCGGATCTTAAGTTCAAGAGAAATCTTGAAGAACAAATCGAGAAAGAAAGAAATCCTTGATGAACCATCATGTAGAGCCTCCATGGAGAACTCCGGTAATCAAAGAATGATAGAAAGAAAGAGAAGTTGAAAGAATAAGGTGAGCCTTGCAATGACTTAGATGGATCTTCGCGATGATATAACCGAGAGAACTTGGAACTCCGAAAAGAAAAGATGAACATCTTAGAACCGAGAATTTATTCCTCATGAACAAACTCTGAAGGAAACAATTAATCACTTGGAAGAAACAAGAATAAGAATTATGTTATGCATATCCTTCACCAATTTAAATTGATGACACGCAATGGATTTGGCATTCTACTTATTCCCGTAGAAGGGATTAAAAGAGATATTGCGCAAGCTTGAGAAGGTATTGATGGAACCACCGGTGGGATTGAAACAACGAAAGAATGAATGAATTGATACGGTAACGAAGGAATAGAAATCTTGAACGAACCACCATAAGAATTGAAAATTAAAGTAGCAAAGGCACAATTCACCGGGAAGAATTGGAAAACGAATGAAGATACTTGAGGGGATTTAGGTACATGAGAACGAAGAGATCTTGAACTGATTAGAGGATATTTGAACGATGCACCGGTAAGATTTGGAGAACAATAGCTACACGCTGAGAATGAAGAATTATGACATGATGGCCTTCGGAGGAAAGTAATGGAAGCAACTCATGAAATGCTCCGAATGGGTGAAAAGAATTCTCACAATCAAAAACAATTATGAGAGGATGGCATCAAGCTTGAACTACGCATCTTTGGAAGAACGGGTAAGGATTTAAGAGGAACTCTTCTTCGGTCTTGAAAATCCGAGAATGACGACGAGAAACACCACCATGAATTGTTGAGATACTCCGGGAGAATGAAAAACAAAGAGGTTGAGCCAACAAAGAAAAATAATTTGAAATCGATCTTGAAAACATCTGACTGATGAAATTCATTCTTACATCAAACTTCGAAAAGAATTTGGGAATAACTCCAGGAAAATTAGAAGAGTCAGGTAAGATCCTGGGAAAAGACTTATGGGTTAGGGCCCACTCGAAAGAAACATCGTTGAAGGATTGCGGGAAGAAAAGGGTGGGAGGGCGGGAAAACAAAGACAACTTGGGACGGATGAAACAAACACCGTTGAGAAAACTTAGAATTGATCTCGCGGATGGGGAGAATGATGGGATCATCTCGAAGAGGAGCGCACCGGTTGGAAATAGAATTGGGATGACAATCTCGATAAATAAGAAGGATTAGTATTCACATAGGAATATGAGAACAATGCTTAGGAAAGGTATGGATTCAACATTTGACTTTGAAGCAACTCGAATACCACAAATAAAATAAAATAAAGGATTTGGCTTGCAGAATAAGCCGGAACAAATACATATGATAGAGATTTACCCAATCCCATATCATGCATCTGTCGGAAAGATATTCTAGGAGCTACTTGAATTCCCACCTATAAACTCCCGAAACTTTCTGGTTATGCAATCTGGTGTTGGGGATACAGGGGAAGCAATATATATCTCACCCAAAACTAACAATTCCTACATCCAAGCTGTATCCATTCGTCAACACATAACCAAGAAACCTTCGGAAATCGTGTACCTCAACCTTCGAAAAGCATCCGTTATACGAGCTATGGCAATACTCCCGAACTCCCCAGTACTAGGTGGCGTCGAGGTTATCTTACCACTAGCTGCATAAAAGAGATTTTCGATGTTGGCGAAACTCAGGTATTCCAGAACTGCAACGATAAAATTATGACGACAACACCTTGGAGCTCAACTACCCGGGACACTGCCACAACCCCTAAATGTCAGGAGGCACCAAGAACAATGTTCTCGTCATAAGAATATCGGAATGATCCCAAGATACTCGCGTGATCCTAAAAAAAATTAGTGAAATTTAAGGCGAGGAAAGACAAAACATTTACGTCAGGAGGCCTCACCAGAGGGATGAAGGGACTGAGGAGAAAAGAATCCTACTCTTCGATATATATAATCCTAAGACTCAAAACATTTTGTTCTAGACTCAACAACGCCAGCGATTCGATCAAGCAGGGGGCTCCTAAGTCGGGGATGGCTCTGATTACCAACTTGTAACACCCACGATGCGGCTATATCTCCCACGTGTCGAAGCACAACTTAGAGGCATAACCGCATTGTGGTTTTGTCGCAAGAAGGGTCATCTTCACACAATCCCATGTAATGAACAAGAATGGGATAAAGAGTTGGCTTACAATCGCCACTTCACACAATGAGCATATAATTCATACATCATTCAGAGCACACACATAGTCCGACTACGGACGAAGCCAAAAGAAAAGAAGATAACCCAACTGCTAGATCCCCGATCGTCCCAACTGAGCTCCACTACTGATCAACATGAAACGAAACATAGCAACGACCAAGATCTTCGTTGAGCTCCCATCTGAGCTCGGTTGCATCACCTGCACTGGTATCATCGGCACCCGCAACTGTTGTTGTAGTAATCTGTGAGCCACGAGGACTCAGCAATCCCATTACCATGGGTATCAAGACTAGCAAAGCTTAATGGGTAAAGGAATGGATAAGTGGTGAGGTTGCAGCAATGACTAAGCATGACATGGTGGCTAATATACGCAAATAAGAGCGAGAAGAGAAGCAACGGAACGGTCGAGAAGCTAGAAGTGATCAAGAAGTTATCCTGAAACTGCTTACGCACAATCATAACACCAAGACCTTGTTCACTTCCCGGACTCCGCCGAAAAGAGACCATCACGGCTACACACGCGGTTGATGCATTTTAATTAAGTCAAGTGTCAAGTTCTCTACAACCGGACATTAAAAAATTCCCATCTGCCACATAACCACGGGCACGGCTTTCGAAAGTTTATACCCTGCAGGGGTGTCCCAACTTAGCTCATCACAAGCTCTCACGGTCAACGAAGGATATTCCTTCTCCCAGGAAGACCCGATCAGTCTCAGAATCCTGGTTTACAAGACATTTCGACAATGGTAAAACAAGACCAGCAAAGCCGCCCGGATGTGCCGACAAATCCCGATAGGAGCTGCACATATCTCGTTCTCAGGGCACACCGGATGAACACTACGTACAACTAAAACTAGACCTCAAGTTTCCCCGAGGTGGCACTACAAGTGGCTATAGTTCGGACCAACCCTCAGAGGAGCACTGGCCGGGGGGGTTAAAATAAAGATGACCCTCAGGCTCCGGAAACCCAAGGGAAAAAGGCTTAGGTAGGCAAATGGTAAAACCAAGGTTGGGCCTTGCTGGAGGAGTTTTATTCAAAGCGAACTGTCAAGGGGGTCCAATAAATCACGCAACCGCGTAAGGAACACAAAATCAAGGAACATAACACCAGTATGACGGAAACTAGGGCGGCAAGAGTGGAACAAAACACCAGGCATAAGGCCGAGCCTTCCACCCTTTACCAAGTATATAGATGTATTAATTAAATAAGAGATATTGTGATATCCCAACATAATTCTGTCCATCATGGAGCAATCTTCGACTTCACCTGCAACTAACAATGCTATAAGAGGGGTTGAGCAAGCGGTAACATAGCCAAGCAACGGTTTGCTAGGAAGGGTGAAAAGGTTACAGGCTGACATGGCAATATGGGAGGCATGGTAAAAAGTGATAGGTAGCACAGCATAGCGATAGAACGAAGCAACTAGCAAGCAAAGATAGAAGTGATATCGAGGGTAATGGTCATCTTGCCTGAGATCCCGCTAGGAAGGAGAACGAGTCCATGAAGTAGACGAACCAACGTAGTCGAACGAATCCTCACAAATGCAACGTTACCGGAACTATCAAGGAGAAGCGCAACCGGAAAGAAGCAAACAACATGGTAAACAACCATCACATAAGCATGGCATGATGCACAAACAAGTATGATGCATGACCGGTTTAACGAGGCATGGCATGGCAAAGTGCAACAATCAATACTACAAGTTAACTGGAGCTCAATATGCAACGAGTTGCATATTGACAAAACACCACATTCGAGTTATTTAGTTCTCTCTCGTTTAAGGTACCCAACAATATTAAATGTTGTTAAATATGGCAAGAGGTGAAACGTAAGTAAACTAACTATTTAGGCAAGTTTAAATGAGGCCGGAAGCAACAAACAACAATTCCGGAAAATCCCCATGTTATTTAGCAATTCAATGCAACAATAATTTAAACATTTTAAATGTTGTTATCATGATGCGGATGACATATACAAGTTATATGCAATTTTTATGAAAATGTTGACATAAGCATGTTATGAAGCATTTGGCCACCATGACGGAATGAAAGGGGTGCCATGGCGGCGATAACGGAAATGATGCCAAGGCATTGTTCCGATTCCGACAACTCATTAAGACGCCGGTGCAAAAGAAACATAGGATGTGCAGAATGTGCAAAGCAACGGGGAGTGATCCCGGATACCGGGTTCCCACGTGATGGTGGCATGGCAAAAGAGGGACGTGCACGAAACGAACGGGCACGGTGCAAACAAGTGGTACATCTCATACATGCAAGGGCATCTCATCGCGGTCGTCTCGGGTATTACCTTCGAAGCGTGCGTTTTCGGGCAGAACGAGTTTGGTGCAATATAGAGGAAGTAGACGTTCTTGCAGCGGTCGTAGTGGAAGTAGTTGTACATGTTCATCTCAGAGAGGTACTTGACAAATCCCACGTCTTCGGGGCGACGGTAGTGGAAGTAGTGGTACATGCGGCGGTAGTGGAAGTAGACGTTCACGGATCATTGTGGGAAGTAGCCGAACACGGCGTCGGTAGTGGTACACCATTGGAGACATAAACGTTCCATAGATGAACTTGGCGTAACCGTGCGGCAGTCGAACTTGGCGCTCGTGGTACACGGGTCTTCGGGCGACGATAGTGCAAGGCGGCCTTACTAGTCTTGGCAGAAAACATAGCGTGCACATGAGGTGAACGGCTCCATGTCATCCACGGCTGTGCGGATCTGGGCCACGAGGACGGGGTACAACAGCGAGGCGACAAGGACGGGATCCGGTGACATGCGGCTCTGGCAGATTGATGCAGGGGCGCGGGAAGCAGCTTCCAGCGCGGGGACGCTCGAGGCAGGGCAGGAACCTGCCGGCGAGGTGGGTGAAGCAAGGCATGACGCAGGGAGGCGCAGGGGCGAGGTGCGGGCGTAGCAGAGGAGACGAGATGGTCGGGTCGAGCAGCACAGACGAGTGGAGCGGATGGGCGGAAGGAGAGGAGCCAGGGGCCCGGCGATGCTGATGGCCTCGCAGAAAATGGCGGGCGACGAGCGCGATAGGAGGAGGGCGGTCTCAGGCGAGGCTTCACGCCGGCAACGGAGGACGCACTGCAGCGCAACCACGTCGGAGTAGGAGTCCAGCTTGGTCGTGGCACGGGCAGCGACGCGTGTGTGGTGGTCAAGGTGCAGCCACGGCGGAGGAGCTACGGGGAGGAGAAGGAGGCGCTCGGCAGCGACGAGTGAGGGAGTCCTAGATTAGGGGGTATCCGAACAGCCGGACTATATACATTGTCCGTACTATCGAAGCGTGAGGATACAAGACTCAAGACTTCGGCCCGTGTTCGGATGGGAATCTCCTTTGCGTGGAAGACAAGCTTGGCGATCCGGATATTGTGTTTCCTTCCTTGTAACCGACTCCATGTAAACCCTAGCCCTCTCCGTGTCTATATAAACCGGAGAGGATGGTCCTTAGAAGGCCGATCACAATTACAATCATACCATCATAGGCTAGCTCTTAGGTTTAGCCTCTACGATCTCGTGGTAGATCTACTCTTGTACTACTCATATATTCAATATTAATCAAGCAGGAAGTAGGGTTTTACCTCCATCGAGATGTCCTGAACCTGGGTAAACATTGTGTCCCTTGCTTCATGTTACCATCAGCCTAAGACGCATAGACCGGGACCCCCTGCTACCTCTTGAGCACTGCATTAGATTTCCCCGAAGAGGAGAGGATGATGCAGTAAAGTAGCATAAGTATTCCCCTTAGTTTTTGAGAACCAAGGTATCAATCCAGTAGGAGATCACGCACAAGTCCCTCGTACCTGCACAAAACGATAGCTGCTCGCAACCAACGCGATTAGGGGTTGTCAATCCCTTCACGGTCACTTACAAGGGTGAGATCTGATAGAGATGATAAATAATATTTTGGTATTTTTGATATAGAGATGCAAAGTGAAAAGTAAAAGGCAAAGTAAAAACAAAGCAAGTATGGAGATTGATATGATGAGAATAGACCCGGGGGGCATAGGTTTCACTAGTGGCTTCTCTCAAGAGCATAAGTATTCTACGGTGGGTGAACAAATTACTGTTGAGCAATTGATAGAATTGAGCATAATTATGAGTATATCTAGGCATGATCATGTGTATAGGCATCACGTCCGAGACAAGTAAACCGAAACGATTCTGCATCTACTACTATTACTCCACTCATCGACCGCTATCCAGCATGCATCTAGAGTATTAAGTTAAAAACAGAGTAACGCCTTAAGCAAGATGACATAATGTAGAGGGATAACTTCATGCAATATGATAAAAAACCCATCTTGTTATCCTCGATGGCAACAATACAATACGTGCCTTGTTGCCCCTTCTGTCACTGGGAAAGGACACCGCAAGATTGAACCCAAAGCTAAGCACTTCTCCCATTGCAAGAACTACCAATCTAGTTGGCCAAACCAAACGGATAATTCGAAGAGACTTGCAAAGATAACTCAATCATACATAAAAGAATTCAGAGAAGATTCAAATATTATTCATAGATAAGATGGATCATAAACCCACAATTCATCGGTCTCAACAAACACACTGCAAAAAGAAGATTACATCGAATAGATCTCCACAAGAGAGGGGGAGAACATTGTATTGAGATCCAAAAAGAGAGAAGAAGCCATCTAGCTACTAACTATGGACCCGAAGGTGTGAAGTAAACTACTCACACTTCATCGGAGAAGCTATGGTGTTGATGTAGAAGCCCTCTATGGTGGATGCCCTCTCCGACGGAGCTCCGGAACAGGCCCCAAGATCGGATTTCGTGGATACAGAAAGTTGCGGCGGTGGAATTAGGTTTTTGGCTCCGTCTTTGATCTGTCGGGGGTACGTAGGTATATATAGGAGGAAGGAGTACGTCGATGGAGCAACAGGGGGACCACGAGGTAGGGGGCGCGCCCAGGGGGGAGGGCGCGCCCCCCACCCTCGTGACTGCCTCTTTTGTTTCTTGGAGCAGGGTCCAAGTCTCCTGGATCACGTTCGGTGAGAAAATCATGTTCCCGAAGGTTTTATTCCGTCTGGACTCCGTTTGATATTTTGTTTCTTCGAAACACTGAAATAGGCAAAAAAACAGCAATTCTGGGCTGGGCCTCCGGTTAATAGGTTAGTCCCAAAAATAATATAAAAGTGGAAAATAAAGCCCAATATAGTCCAAAACAATAGATAAAGTAGCATGGAGCAATCAAAAATTATAGATACGTTGGAGACGTACCAGGCATCCCCAAGCTTAATTCCTGCTCGTCCTCGAGTAGGTAAATGATAAAAAGAGAATTTTTGATGCGGAGTAATACTTTGGCATAATTTCAATGTAAATCTTCTTAATTGTGGTATGAATATTCAGATCCGAAAGATTCAAGACAAAAGTTCATATTGACATAAAAATAACAATACTTCAAGCATACTAACTAAGCAATTATGTCTTCTCAAAATAGCATGGCAAAAGAAAGTTCATCCCTACAAAATCATATAGTTAGGCTATGCTTCATTTTCGTCACACAAAGATGTTCCCAACTTCTATATCCCCGATGACAAGCCAAGCAATTGTTTCATACTTAAATAATCTCAAACTTTTTCAACCTTCACGGAATACATGAGCGTGAGCCATGGATATAGCACTATGGGTGGAATAGAATATGATGATGGGGATTGTGTGGAGAAGACAAAAAAAGGAGAAAGTCTCACATTGACGAGGATAATCAACGGGCTATGGAGATGCCCATCAACTGATGTCAACATGAGGAGTAGGGATTGCCATGCAACGGATGCACTAGAGCTATAAATAAAGGCTCAACAAAAGAAAACTAGTGGGTGTGCATCCAACTTGCTTGCTCATGAAGACCTAAGGCATTTGAGGAAGCCCATCGTAGGAATATACAAGCCAAGTTCTATAATGAAAAATTCCCACTAGTATGAAAAAGACAACTTATGAAACTCACTACATGAAGAACAAGGTGCTACTTTGAAGCACAACTTATGAGACTCACTATATGAAGAACAAGGTGCTACTTTGAAGCACAAGTGTGGAAAAAGAGATAGTAGCATTGCCCTTTTTTTTGGGCCTTTCTTTTTTCTGGCCTTTCTCTCTTTTTTTGATTGGGCAATGCTCTAATAATGATGATCGTCACACTTCTATTGATTACAACATAAGGATTACAACTTGAAACTAGAACAAGATATGACTCTATATGAATGCCTCCGGCGGTGTACCGGGATGGTGCAATGAATCAAGAGTGACATGTATGAAAAAATAATGCATGGTGGCTTTGCCACAAATATGATGTCAACTACATGATCATGCAATGGCAATATGACAAAAGTAATGTATGTCATGATGATGATGAACGGAACGGTGGAAAGTTGCATGGCAATATATCCTGGAATGGCTATGGAAATGCCATAATAGGTAGGTATGGTGGCTGTTTTGAGGAAGATATAAGGAGGTCTATGTGTGATAGAGCGTATCATATCACGGAGTTTGGATGCACCGGCGAAGTTTGCACCAACTCTCAAGGTGAGAAAGGGCAATGCACGGTACCGAAGAGGCTAGCAAAGGCGGAAAGGTAAAAGTGCGTATAATCCATGGACTCAACATTAGTCAAAAGAACTCATATACTTATTGCAAAAATTTAGAAGTCATAAAAAATCAAGTACTACGTGCATGCTCCTAGGGGGATAGATTGGTAGGAAAAGACCATCGCTCGTCCCCGACCGCCACTCATAAGGATGCACAAGCCAGGTACACTTCATGTTTCAAATTTGTTACACAACTTTAACCATACGTGCATGCTACGGGACTTGCAAACTTCAGCACAAGCATTTCTCAAATTCACAACTACTCAACTAGCACGACTTTGATATTATTACCTCCATATCTCAAAACAATTATCAAGCATCAAACTTATCTTAGTATTCAACGCACTCAAAAGAAAGTTTCACATGTCTTGAATACCAAGTATATTAATATTAAGCAAATTACCATGCTATTAACGACTCTCAAAATAATCTAAGTGAAGCATGAGAGATCAATATTTTCTGTAAAACAAATCCACCACCGTGCTCTAAAAGATCTAAGTGAAGCACTAGAGCAAAAATTATCACGCTCAAAAGATATAAGTGAAGCACTATGAGCAAAACTATCAAACTCAAAAGATATAAGCGAAGCATATAGAGTATTCTAGCAAATTCCAATTTGTGTATGTCTCTCTCAAAAGGTGTGTACAGCAAGGATGATTGCGGTAAACTAACAAGCAAAGACGGAAATAATACAAGACGCTCCAAGCAAAACACATAACATGTGGTGAATAAAAATATAGCTCCAAGTAAATTACCGATGGAAGTAGACGAAAGAGGGGATGCCTTCCGGGGCATCCCCAAGCTTTGACTTTTTGGTGTCCTTGGATTATATTGGGGGTTCCATGGGAATCCCCAAGCTTAGGCTCTTGCCACTGCTTGTTCCATAATCCATCAAAAGAATTCACCCAAAACTTGAAAACTTCACAACACAAAACTCAATAGAAATCTCGTGAGCTACATTAGTGAAAGAAAACAAAAGACTACTTTAAGGTACTGTAATGAACTCATTATTTATTTATATTGGTGTTAAACCTACTGTATTCCAACTTCTCTATGGAATATAAACTATTTTACTAGCCATAGATTCATCAAAATAAGCAAACAACACACGCAAAACAGAATCTGTCAAAAAAGAACAGTCTGTAGTAATCTGTAACTAACGCAAACTTATGTAACTCTAAAAGTTCTACCAAAATAGGAAGTCCTGGACAATTTGTCTATTGAACATCAGAAAAAAGAATCAACGCAAAATCACGTTCTTGTGATTTAACAAAATTATATTCGTGCGTGCAAAGTTTCTGTTTTTCAGCAGAATCAAATCAACTATCATCGTAGGTTATCCTATAGGTTCTACTTGGCACAAACACTAATTAAAACATAAAACCACATCTAACCAGAGGCTAGATGAATTATTTATTCCTAAACAGAAGCAAAAACAAAAAAACAAAAAATAAAATTGGGTTGCCTCCCAACAAGCGCTATCGTTTAACGCCCCTAGCTAGGCATAAAAGAAAGGATAGATTTAGGTTTTGCCATCTTTGGTAGGCAATCCATAAGTGGCTCTCATGATAGATTCATAAGGTAATTTTATTTTCTTTCTAGGGAAGTGTTCCATGCCCTTCTTTAAGGGAAATTGGAATCTAATATTCCCTTCCTTCATATCAATAATCGCGCCAATCATTCTAAGGAAAGGTCTACCAAGAATAATAGGACATGAAGGATTGCAATCTATATCAAGAACGATAAAATCTACGGGCACATAATTCCTATTTGCAACAATAAGAACATCATTAATTCTTCCCATAGGCTTTTTAATATTGGAATCCACAAGATGCAAGTTTATAGAGCAATCTTCAAAGTCACGGAAATCTAGCAAATCACACAAAGTTTTGGGAATAGTGGAGACACTAGCACCCAAATCACACAGGGCATGGAACTCATAATTTATAATATTTTAATAGTAGGTTCCCACTCATCATAGAGTTTTCTAGGGATAGAAACTTTCAACTCAAGTTTTTCTTCATAAGATTGCATCAAGGCATCAACAATGTGTTCAGTAAAGGCCTTATTTTGACTATAAGCATGAGGAGAATTTAGCACGGATTGCAACAAGGAAATACAATCAATTAGAGAGCAATTTTCGTAATTAAATTCCTTGAGATCCAAAATAGTGGGTTTAGCAACATCTAGGTTTTTATTTCTTTCAATCCCACTTTCATCAATTTCATCATGAAGGTCTAAAAACTCCGAATTCTTAGAACGCCTTCTAGGTAAAGGAAGATCATATTCAGTTTCATCAAGATTCATATTGCAAAACAAAGATTTAATGGGGGACACATCAATAACTTTTAGATCTTCATCTTGATTTTCATAGGAATTGGAAGAACACGCTTTAATAAAGGCATCTTTGGAAGCACGCATCCTAGCGGTTCTTTCCTTGCACTCATCAATGGAAATTCTCATAGCTTTGAGAGACTCATTGATATCATGTTTAGGAGGAATAGATCTAAGCTTTAAAGAATCAATTTCAAGAGAAATTCTATCAACGCTCCTAGCCAAATCATCAACTTTAAGCAATGTCTCTTCAAGCAAAGAATTAAAATTCTTTTGTGAATTCATAAACTCTTTAACAGTACTCTCAAATTCAGAGGGCATCTTATTAAAATTTCCATAAGAGTTGTTGTAGGAATTTCCATAATTATTAGAAGGATTACTAGGAAAAGGCCTAGGATTAAAATTCCCTCTATACGCGTTGTTACCAAAATTATTCCTACCAACAAAATTCACATCCATAGATTCATTATTATTCTCAATCAAAGTAGACAAGGGCATATCATTAGGATCAGAAGAAACACTCTTAGTAGCAAATAATTTCATAAGTTCATCCATCTTTTCACTCAAAACATTAATTTCTTCTATCGCATGCACTTTTTTATTAGTAGATCTTTCAGTATGCCATTGAGAATAATTTACCATAATATTATCTAGAAGTTTAGTAGCATCTCCTAGAGTGATTTCCATAAAAGTGCCTCCCGCGGCCGAATCTAAAAGATTTCTAGAAGCAAAATTCAATCCGGCATAAAAATTTTGTATAATCATCCACAAGTTCAAACCATGAGTAGGACAATTACGTATCATTAATTTCATTCTCTCCCAAGCTTGTGCAACATGTTCATGATCAAGTTGCTTAAAATTCATAATATCGTTCCTAAGAGAGATAATCTTAGCGGGAGGAAAATACTTAGAGATAAAAGCATCTTTGCATTTGTTCCAAGAATCAATATTATTTTTAGGCAAAGATGAAAACCACGCTTTAGCACGATCTCTAAGCGAAAAAGGAAATAGCTTCAATTTAACGACATCATTATCGACATCTTTTTTCTTTTGCATATCACATAAATCAACAAAGCTATTCAGATGAGTAGCGGCATCTTCATTAGGAAGGCCAGTGAATTGATCCTTCATAACAAGATTCAACAAATCAATATTGATTTCACAAGATTCAATATTGGCAAGAGGAGCAATCAGAGTGCTAAGGAAATCATTATTATTGGTATTGGTGAAGTCACACAATTTGGTAGCATCTTGAGCCATCGCGACAAACAAGCAATCCAACACACGAGCAAACAAGAAGAAAGGCAAAAGGGAAAAAGGAAAATGGGAAAGAGAGGAGGAGATTGGGAAAAGAGAGGGCGAATAAAACGGCAAGGGTGAAGTGGGGGAGAGGAAAACGAGAGGCAAATAATGTAATGCGAGAGATAGGGATTGTGATGGGTACTTGGTATGGTTGACTTTTACGCAAACTCCCCGGCAACGGCGCTAGAAATTCTTCTTGCTACCTCTTGAGCACTGCGTTGGATTTCCCCGAACAGGAGAGGATGATGCAGTAAAGTAGCATAAGTATTTCCCTCAGTTTTTGAGAACCAAGGTATCAATCCAGTAGGAGATCACGCACAAGTCCCTCGTACCTGCACAAAACGATAGCTACTCGCAACCAACGCGATTAGGGGTTGTCAATCCCTTCACGGTCACTTACGAGGGTGAGATCTGATAGAGATGATAAATAATATTTTTGGGACTTTTGATATAGAGATGCAAAGTGAAAAGTAAAAGGCAAAGTAAAAACAAAGCAAGTATGGAGATTGATATGATGAGAATAGACCCGGGGGCCATAGGTTTCACTAGTGGCTTCTGTCAAGAGCATAAGTATTCTATGGTGGGTGAACAAATTACTGTTGAGCAACTGATAGAATTGAGCATAGTTATGAGTATATCTAGGCATGATCATGTGTATAAGCATCACGTCCGAGACAAGTAAACCGAAACGATTTTGCATCTACTACTATTACTCCACTCATCGACCGCTATCCAGCATGCATCTAGAGTATTAAGTTGAAACAGAGTAACGCCTTAAGCAAGATGACATGATGTAGAAGGATAACTTCATGCAATATGATAAAAACCCCATCTTGTTATCCTCGATGGCAACAATACAATACGTGCCTTGCTGCCCCTTCTGTCACTGGGAAAGGACACCGCAATATTGAACCCAAAGCTAAGCACTTCTCCCATTGCAAGAACTACCAATCTAGTTGGCCAAACCAAACGGATAATTTGAAGAGACTTGCAAAGATAACTCAATCATACATAAAAGAATTCAAAGAAGATTCAAATATTATTCATACATAAGCTGGATCATAAACCCACAATTCATCAGTCTCAACAAACACACCGCAAAAAGAAGATTACATCGAATAGATCTCCACAAGAGAGGGGGAGAACATTGTATTGAGATCCAAAAAGAGAGAAGAAGCCATCTAGCTACTAACTATGTACCCGAAGGTCTGAAGTAAACTACTCACACTTCATCGGAGAGGCTATGGTGTTGATGTAGAAGCCCTCCATGGTGGATGCCCTCTCCGGCGGAGCTCCGGAACAGGCCCCAAGATGGGATCTCGTGGATACAGAAAGTTGCGGTGGTGGAATTAGGTTTTTGGCTCCGTCTTTGATCTGTCGGGGGTACGTAGGTATATATAGGAGGAAGGAGTACGTCGGTGGAGCAACAGGGGGCCCATGAGGTAGGGGGTGTGCCCAGGGGGGAGGGCACGCCCCCCACCCTTGGGACCGCCTATTTTGTTCCTTGGAGCAGGGTCCAAGTCTCCTGGATCACGTTCGGTGAGAAAATCACGTTCCCGAAGGTTTTATTCCATTTGGACTCCGTTTAATATTCTGTTTCTTCGAAACACTGAAATAGGCAAAAAAACAGCAATTCTGGGTTGGGCCTCCGGTTAATAGGTTAGTCCCAAAAATAATATAAAAGTGGAAAATAAAGCCCAATTAGTCCAAAACAATAGATAAAGTAGCATGGAGCAATCAAAAATTATAGATACGTTGGAGACGTATCACCCCCTACCCAAGATCCATCGGTTTTGACACCGACATTGATGCTTTCATTGAGAGTTCCTCTGTGCCATCGCTTTAAGGCTTGATAGCGTCTTCAATCGTCAACAACACGGTCCAGGGCGACACTTTTCTCCCCGGGCAGATCTTTGTGTTCGGCGGCTTCGCACTGCGGGCCAATTCGCTTGGCCATCTGGAGCAGATCGACAGCTACGCCCCTGGCCACCAGATCAGGTTTGGAAACTTGAACTACACGGCGGATATCCGCGGAGACTTGATCTTTGGCAGATTCGGGCCCTGTGTCGGGAGCGCCGGACAGTCACAACGGGCACAGCCTAGACCTACCATCGGACAATGCTCGGAACGTCATCCCTGCAATAGCCCCGGATCTAAATCCGGAACAAGTTGCGTTGCCCAAAGACGGAGGGGTAGACCCCGCCCCGCAGGCCGCATACTCATCGGCGTTGGAGCCAAATGCAGATCTCACCTCTATGGAGACCTGTGACCCCGGACCCCTGGACTCGTATCCGGTCGTTGGTTCCGGTTCGCACACCCTCGAGCCAGCCGAGCCAGGTTGGGCTCCGATAATGGAGTTTATCGCTACGGGCATCTTTCAACACTCGCCCTTAGGCGACATGTTGGACTCATTAAAGTCTCTCTATTTGTCAGGAGACTCTGGGCCGAACTATGTCCGGCTTGAGTGGGAAGCAGGAGAAGTAGGAATTCGCTACCCACCCACCACCCACTTGATTGCCACGATCGATGATTCAACCGACGTTCTTAACTTCGACTCCGAAGACATCAACGGTATGGACGAGATGCAGGAGAAGCTCCAGAACCTCTGGGGCGCGAGATTACCACCGTGTCACACGATATATACATGGTGGATACACCCAAGAAGGACGACAACGATAATCCGGACGATAAAACACCCGAACAAAAGCCAAAACGGCGACGCAGACGCCGCTCAAAATCCAGCAATAGTAAAAACTGCGACAAGAGCGCAAGAGGGGCTGACATACCAGAAGGCAGTAATGACCACACGGACCCAGCGATGGAGCAGGACGAGCCAGGTCACGCCAAACCAAGTTTGGAACAAATATCCGATCACAATGATCCGGAAGGACGAGCTCATGAAACCGCCCCAGAACAGGAATGTAGTCCGGACGACGATGCATTCATCATCCCGGACGAACAAGTGGAACGCGATAACCTCCACCAAAAGCTTTTGGCTACAGCAAGAAGTCTAAAGAAGCAGAAACAACGGCTTAATGCCGCATAGGAAAAGCTCAGTCATAGATGGAATAAAGTGCTAGACACTAAAGAAAGATATGGCGACGATCGCCATACCAAAAGCTACCCAAGGCGCAAGCTACTACTAGAATTCGACGACGAGGCCGTTCCACCAAAGAATAATACAACTAGGAGATCAGACGTACCGCTTCACAACCACAACAGAGTGGCTACTGACGCCGCGCACGATCCATGTGAGAAGCCAGATAAGAAGGCCAGTGCACCCAGGTCCATCTACAGATCTAAAGGACACACCCCGGCGAGGGACTATGGTCACCCAAATGCTAATACAAGCCAAATACCAGTTCGGACTAAACTCCGGACACAACAACAGCCGACTACACGCCACGACGCGCCCAGATACAGAGGGGCTGCACACCCCCTGTGCTTCACCGAAGAAGTACTGGACCATGAATTCCCACAAGGTTTCAAACCTGTGAACATAGAGGAATATGACGGAACAACAGACACAGGGGTCTGGATCGAGGATTTTATCCTGCATATTCACATGGCTCGTGGGGATGATCTCCACGCCATCAAATACCTTCCCCTCAAGCTGAAGGGGGCAGCTCGACACTGGTTAAAAAGCCTCCCTGAAAACTCAATTGGGAGTTGGGAGGAACTAGAAGACGCTTTCAGGGCCAATTTCCAAGGGACCTATGTCCGGCCTCCGGATGCAGACGATCTAAGTCACATAATCCAACAGCCCGGAGAGTCCGCCCGCAAGCTTTGGAACAGATTCCTCACTAAGAAGAATCAAATTGTCAATTGTCCGGACGCCGAAGCCTTAGCGGCATTCAAACACAGCATCCACGATGAATGGCTCGCCAGACACCTCGGCCAAGAAAAGCCAAGGACAATGGCAGCCTTAACAAGCCTTATGACCCGCTTTTGCGCGGGTGAAGATAGTTGGCTAGCCCGTAAAGGCACCAGCGACCCCAGCACGTCCGAAATAAGGGACGGCAACGGGAAGCCACGGCGTAATAAACACAAACGCCAAAGCAAGGAAGGGAGCCCGGATAACATAACGGTCAATGCCGGATTCAGGGGCTCTCAACAAAAGAAGCCATTTAAAGGCAGTAAAGAGGGACCGTCCGGTCTGAACAGAGTCCTGGACAGACTATGCCAAATTCATGGTACCCCGGAAAAACCTGTGAACCACAACCATAGAGAGTGCTGGGTCTTCAAGCAGGCTGGCAAACTAAATACCAAACACAAAGGGAGGGAAACACCAAGTGAAGACGAGGACGAACCTCGCCAGCCGAACACTGGGGGACAGAAAAAATTCCCGACAGAGGTTAAAACAGTAAACATGATCCGCGCGACTCACACATTCACGAGAAGGCAAGGATGCGCGCTCGAAGGCGCGCACGATGTAGAACCTATCGTACCCACATCTAACTACTTGATGTCTCGTCCGATCACTTTCGATCACATAGACGGCCGAACTAGTACTCGACGTGAAGGATCATAGGCCTTGGTGCTCGACCCAATAATCGACGGATACCGTATCACCCGTGTCCTCATGGACGGCGGTAGTAGTCTCAATTTAATATAAGAGGACACTGTCCGCGGGATGGGGATAAACCTATCCAGAATTAGCCGAAGCAACACCACCTTTGAAGGGGTGATACCAGGCATTGAAGCCTATGACAGGGGCTCCGTCGTACTGAGGGTAACATTTGGCCTCCCAGGCAACTCTAGAAATGAAGAATTACTCTTCATCGTTGCACCCTTCCAAAGCGGCTATCATGCACTGCTCGGAAGACCGGCCTTCCCCCGCTTCAATGCATTGCCGCATTATGGCTACCTTACACTCAAGATGCCCGGTCCACATGGTGATATCACCGTTAGCGGAATCACAGAGCGCTCTTCACGCGCAGAGGAACACGCGACGGCCCTGGCGGCTGGACTATAAGCGGCCTCTAATACCATAAAACATGACTGGTCATTAAGACCACACACACGGTTAGACGAGTCCGGTAGCCCAGATAAAATTCAACCGGACACCATATATGTAATCCCGTAGCGGAAACCAGGGGCTATAAACATTTAATGTAGCCCCAATGCTTGGCTCAACATTATTGGCAGGCCATCATCTTACACTTTTACTATCTATCGCATACTTACGTTGTATTCTCCTATGAGTTTTCCTTTTTTTTTCACAGACAACGTTCGCGCGATACCCTTCGAGGATACGGCACAACGGAGACAAAGGCGTAGACATGCAGCAGGGCCCCGTTCAACAGGTTTCTTTTTAGATTAAGCCCCTGTGTAAACCCTTTCTATTGCCTCTTGTTGTTTAAACCATCCCATGGGTTCCATACCCATAGAGGATACTGTCGTTATTGGCATTTTGCCACGACAGGTTACCGCACATACCTGGAAACACAGGGTTCATATTAAATGGGCATTCTTGAGCCCATCTTCTGTTATAAAGTCCGAACACCTTCGGGAGTGTTCGGCGTCACGAGTTTGGCCTTATATGCATCAGCTCCAAATCATGTCTTGGGTCAAATGTTGGGTTTGCCCGGCTCCTGGGTTTGCCGCCTTACGTTCCGTTATTATCGGCTAAGGCAGGCCAAAGGAGAACTACTACGATTGTGCCCTGGTTATTCCGTATGAGCGCCTCAGTAGACAAAGCCGAAAACTGACCGTCATGATACAGCGAGAGACTGTTCAACCACTCGAAGACTCATTGGAATCTCTAGGATTGCTCTACATTAACAAAGGGCCGTTTACCGGCCATGTACACACGCGCCCGTATTCGGATGCCCGCGAAGGTACCAGGGGCTACATAGTAGCCCCACCATTATATCCCCACGGCTAAGCGAAAGTGTTAAAGCTATATAGTCTGGTTGCCTAGTTCGACGTGCGATCACCTCCTTAATGGACCAATACGTTGGATCAAGTGTGATTAAGCATATTCTTTGCGAACACCCCCGCATTGTATGCGTGGGGGCTGAAGCCAATGACTGCTATCTTTCAGACTACTTATACATATAAGAATAGCCGTATAGGGGACACAATCATATTTTCAGGCAAAAAATATAAGTATAGCCTCATAATCAAAATAAACATTGTTTTTACAATAATTCGACTTATCACTCAAACAAAATATTCTTCGAGCACTGCGCCTCTATTAGGCGAGCACCCTCTGTGACCTGCGCCAAGTAGTGCTCGGCCGGATATTGGCCTCCCGCCGGATCCTGGGTCGCTACAATGGTGGCCTCCATATCCATCCAATAGGATTTTACGCGGGCAAGAGCCATCCGCGCACCCTCTATGCACGCCGGCCTCCTCATGGCGTTGATCCGAGTCACGGCCCCAAGGAATTGTTGCACCAAACCAAAATAACTGTCCGGCTTGGGCCCCTTCGGCCAAAGATGGTCTATTACAGACCGCATTGCAAGCCCGGACAACCTATGAAGCTCCGCCACAGCAGCCACCTTCTCATTCAACGGCAGCGAGCGGTTGGGAGCATTGAACTGCGACCAAAAAAGCTTCTCCACTTCCTTATCACCTTGATCCTCGAAGAACTTGGCAGTGTCAGCTATACTTTTTGTCAAGTCCGCATATGCGTCTGCAGGACTCCAATGCCCTACTAGGGGAGCATACTTTGGATCCAAAAACTTGGTCCGCAGTAGGTAGGAGCCCCCAGCCACGATTTTGTCGGCCTGTTGGAGCTCCTCCCGCATACCCCGGATCTCGGTCCGCATCTCCTTGGCGGCATTAAGCGCCTTGTCCAGCTCGTCCGAACTAGCCCTACTCTCCTTTTCAAGGAGTACATACCGGTCGGCGGCATTTTTCAACTCTTCAGCCATCTCAGCTATCTTCTCCTCGCTTCGGCGATGAGCAGCCTGTTCGGCTCTCAACTCCTCGGCCGCCTTTAGGGCAGCCGCATTGCTAGTCCGAGCTTGTTCCTTGGCTTGAGCGAGCTCGGCCCTTAGGGCCTCCACGGCAGCAGCACCATCTGCGGTGCATACACAGGGCATTAACATCATGCCATTCTTGCATTTTCCTATACAATATAACAAGGGAAGCAGAGTACATACCCTGGGATTCATCCAGCCGTCTATTCACCAGCGTGATATCGGCATCAATAGACCTGATATGCCTTCTCAGTTCGGCAACTTCAACAGACTGGTCGGCTGTCGGATCCTTGTATACCTGCACATATATACAGCGCATCCATTAATGATTGATCCCCTGTTTGCCGCCTATGGCGGGCAACCAGAGTCTTAGGGGCTACTATCCATAGGGAGCACACCTAGCGCGTGCTTCATAACAAAAAAAGTGCATTTTTCACCGCATACCTCAAAGCCTTTGAGCAGGCTTGTGAATGCCTCATTCAAACCGCTGGTAGCGGATGAAATCTTCGTGAGCACCGTGCTCATTAAAGAGCGGTGCTCCTCCGAGAGCGCGGCTCGCTCCAGAAAGCCTGTCAGTATGTCCGGCCGGACATCAAACTGAGCCGGACCCTTGCCTTCGCCCCTCGTGGGAGCCAAATGCTCCGGGCTCAGGGTGACTGACGTGTTCGCTTTCGGCTTCGGCAGATCCGGACTCCTCCGTGACGACACCTCTGTGTCGCCCGCTTCATGAAGCGGAGAGGTGGGTGGAGTCTCACTCTCCATCATCTCTGGACGAAGGTCCCCCGAAGATGAACTCTGTTGAGAAGAGCTGCTCGCCGGACTACAAAAGACGAAGTCTCAGTTACAGATCTCGGAGTAATGACATACCTTCGAATTAATGATTAACTTACGGCTCGGTGGAGGGCTGTCCTGTTGGTGGGCATGACGCGGTAGGGGTGCCCGTCACGGCAGAGCCCCCTAGTGAAACCTTCTTCCCTTGCTTGGGCGTCTCCACCTCCAAGTCTTCGGGGGCCGCCCTCTTCTTCCCGCGTGGGGAGGAGGCTTTAACCTCTCCTTCCCGACTATCCTCCATAGTAGAGGTAGCGATTCCTCTGGTCTGGATGTGTAGTGCGGTTTCGCTGCCCTTTCCTTCGCCTTTCCCTGAGGGGATTTTGCTGAGCGCCCGGTCAAGCATCTTTGCAATGGTTGGACCAGGTGAGCCTTCAGGAAGTGGCGCCGGACACCTGATTCTCTCCACCTTGTTGAGCCATTCCTGGCCATGGAGGGATTTTCAGAATTATAATTATGATAAATATAAATGAAGTGTCCGGCTTCAAGGTTACTTACTTGGGCATCTAGGCGATTGCAGCTTAGGCCCGCATCCTCGATGGTGTCCGGACACTTTACTTGTGGTCCGAAGAATAATTTACACATTCCTTCGAGCTTCAGGCCAAAGAAGTGCTTAATAGTCCGCGGACCCTGTGGATTAAACTCCCACATCCGGAGAGGCCGACGTTTGCACGGCAGTGTCCGTCGGATTAGCATCACTTGCATTATGCTGACAAGATTTATGTCTCTCTCTATGAGCCGCCGGATACGATTCTGCAGTTCTGGTACATCGCCAGCAGGCCCGTAATTCCGTCCTATGTTGGTCCAAGACGCTAACTGTGATGGAGGGCCCGGGCGGAACTCGGGGGCGGCTACCCACTTTGTGCCTCTGGGAGCAGTAACATAAAACCACCTCCGTTGCCACACATCAGATACTTCCGGAAAAGAGCCCTCTGGCCAGGGGCATCAACGTTCTTGCTTATTATGGCACCTCCGCACTCCGTATGTCGCCCCTCGATCATCTTCGGCGTCACATTGAAGGTCTTGAGCCATAAGCCGAAGTGTGGGTTGACATGGAGAAAAGCCTCGCACACAATAATAAACAACAAGATGTGGAGGATGGCGTCTGGAGCCAGATCATGGAAATCCAAGCCGTAGTAGAACATGAGCCCCCTCACGAAGGGGTCGAGGGTGAGGCCTAGGCCTCAGAGGAAGTGAGGAACGAATACGACGCTCTCATTGGGCTCCGGCATGGGGATGACTTGCCCTGGGGCAGGAAGCATGTGCTGGATATCGTCGGTCAGGTATCCGACCTCCCTAAGCTTAGTAATATCCTCCTCCTAGATCGAGGAGGCCACCCACCGGCCTTTTGCGTCGGATCCGGACATACTGGAGGATCTGGGGTGTTGAGTCTTAGGTTTTGAGTGCCGGAGCTCGAGGTGCGAGAAGGGGCAGGAGAGGTGGAAAAGAGGTGTAGGCCTTGGCCCCTTTATAAAGAGGACAAATATCAAGAGTCCTCAACATGACCGCTTGGGACTTATCTAAAATACACGGAGTCATACCAACGGTCGTCGTGGGGTCACACACGCCCATATTTATGAGAGATCCCGCGATAAGAGGAACATGATCTCTGCTTTGGCAGGGGTGCCAATAAAACCGCCTCACGACGCGAGTCGAGGTGGAGCAGGAAATGCCGGTTCGTGTTGTACCAGGCCACGATGCAGGAGCACGACGTACAAAGTCTGCCAGCAGAACGAATTTACCATCTTGCAGATCCGGACACGATCTACATGTTCGATAAATGACCTTGGAGTATTCGGAGAAGGAACCCGCCTTGCAATGCCGAAGACAAGACTGTGCGCCGGACTCATCGTCATTGAAGCCTGGTTCAGGGGCTACTGAGGGAGTCCTGGATTAGGGGGTATCCGGACAGCCGGACTATATACATTGTCCGGACTATCGAAGCGTGAAGATACAAGACTCTAGACTTCGGCCCGTGTCCGGATGGGACTCTCCTTTGCGTGGAAGACAAGCTTGGCGATCCGGATATTGTGTTTCCTTCTTTGTAACCGACTCCATGTAAACCCTAGCCCTCTCCGGTGTCTATATAAACCAGAGAGGATGGTCCTTAGAAGGCCGATCACAATTACAATCATGCCATCATAGGCTAGCTCTTAGGGTTTAGCCTCTACGATCTCGTGGTAGATCTACTCTTGTACTACTCATATCTTCAATATTAATCAAGCAGGAAGTAGGGTTTTACCTCCATCAAGAGGGCCCAAACCTGGGTAAACATTGTGTCCCTTGCTTCCTGTTACCATCAGCCTAAGACACATAGATCGGGACCCCCTACCCGAGATCCGGCGATTTTAACACCGACAACGAGCCGAAGGACGATGGGGATGAGGGAGCTCCTCTCCCTGGCGTGAGGAGGGAGACGAGTGGAGGGGAAAGGGATCAAGTCGGGGCTCACCTTGGCGGCGCAAGTGAGGGGGCATCGGGAGACATGGGGATTGAGAGCGAGTGGAGGGATCACTAGGGTTAAGGGGTGCGGCTGGGCCTTGGGCCAAAAGGACTGCGGGGAAGCAGGCTGGCCTAGCTGTTGGGCTCTCTCTCACTCTAAAAATAAATAAATAAAAACAAGACAAAGATGAGAAAGAAAATAAAGAGAGGTTAGGGGTGGAGCTTGAGCAGGAGGGTATTTTTCTCGGACTCATAAAAATTGAGCTTGATCCAAGAAAATACTCCCTCCGTCTCTAAATATAAGTCTTTGTAGAGGTTCCACTAGGTGGACTACATACGGAGCAAAATGAATGAATCTACACTTAATATGCATCTATATACATCCGTATGTGGTTTATAATGGAACCTCTACAAAGACTTACATTTAGGAACGGAGGGAGTAGAAAAGAGGCACGAGTGCAAGATTTAAATTCAAACTCATTTGAATATCATTCAAATGGGTTTGAATTGGGACTAGGTTTGGTGTGGTCAAAAATGTTGAGATTTAAGGAGGAGCCTCACTAAAAGGGAAAATAATTATAGGCAGGGTTACGAGTCAAAACTTGAAGAAGGAAAGGCTCGAGATTTAACATGCACATGTATTGGGGTAAATTCCAAATTAATGGAATATAATTTTTATAGCTCCCTAATAATATTGGGAGGATATACATTATAAAGAGAAATCACCATGTGCATTTCCCTCAATTTAAATGGATTGAAGATCCATACAACTTATTTATTTGAGTTTTTAAAAAGGGGGGGGGTGCATGATGACATGATGCAATGCACATGATGCAAAGATGAATGCAACGAACAAAACAAATCACACGACGAATCTCGGAATACAAGGAAGTCATCTGGAGCGTCGGTCTCGGGGTGTTATAGAGTTGGTCAACTTGTCTCGGACGTCATGCATATATACATGATCATTTCCTTGAATATCATCATAACAATGCACTTTTCTATCAATTGCCCAACAGTAATTTGTTTACTCACTGAGTGTTTTTTATTCGAGAGAGAAGCCTCTAGTGAAAATTATGGCCCCCGGATATACTTTTATTATATATTAAAATCCAAAAATACCTTGCTGTAATTTATTTATTGTTATTTTGTGTGTGTTTTATATTATCAATCTACCATTATCTGATTTGATTCTTCGAGAAAATCCCAACGAAGCTCACAAGTAGCAGTACCTCATCTACATGTTTGAGCGAATTACTAGTTCTTAGGGAATAGAATGAACTCTAGTTTGTAGTAGCACCAAATAATTTTGCGGGATATGAAATAACCTTTTCATGTGTTGTTAATGTTCTTCGTGATGTTGGGCGAAGTGCAATATCCAACATTTGCTAATTTTGGACACAAGGATATTATTATTGGATGAAGTGGAGAGAGGAGAAAGCAAGTGACAACACAATCTATAGGGAAGTGGAGGAGAAAAGTGACATTAGTATCATCTACCTATCCCATCTCTACCAATTAGATAGGGGAATAGCAAAGACCGCATGGCCACGTCCATGGGAAAAACTGTAATCATTGTTGTCGTAACCCACTGGGGGAAGAAACGGTGGTGGCGTGCGTGGCACAAAGTCTACTCCAAGTAGAACATGTTATGTAACAGGCTCCACCCACAAATAACTACATGAAAAGTGGCTTAGGTATCGATTGGACGTGCGAGTAGTAATGACACGAACGCCTCGAGAATGCCTTTTACTCAAGCGTCACCCCTCTAATTTTATTCGATGTTTTATTCATGTTTCTACCTTTGCTTAGTTATTTAGACAAAAACACCCTTATTATCATTCCGTTAGCAATCGACGAATAGATTATTTCCAGATAACAGTCTGGGTGTGAATGTAGCCGCGTGTGTGACGACATAGCTAAAGGAAATATGCCCTATAGGCAATAATAAAGTTATTATTTATTTCCTTATTTCATGATAAACATTTATTATTCATGCTAGAATTGTATTAACCGGAAACATAATACATGTGTGAATACATAGACAAACAGAGTGTCACTAGTATGCCTCTACTAGACTAGCTCGTTGATCAAAGATGGTTATGTTTCCTAGCCATAGACATGAGTTGTCATTTGATTAATGGTATCACATCATTAGGAGAATGATGTGATTGACTTGACCCATTCTGTTAGCTTAGCACTTGATCGTTTAGTGGCATCCGAGCCTGGTTTTATGCATTGATGTTATATGCACAAGTAGAACACAAGTGAGTTGTGGGCGATACAAGTCATACTGCTTACCAGCATGTCACACTTTGGTTCGGCGGTATTGTTGGATGAAGCGGCCCGGACCGACATTACGCGTATGCTTACGCGAGACTGGTTTTACCGCCGTGCTTTGCACACAGGTGACTAGCGGGTGTTAGTTTCTCCAACTTTAGTTGAACCGAGTGTGGCTACGCCCGGTCCTTGATAAGGTTAAAAAAACACTAACTTGACGAACTATCATTGTGGTTTTGATGCGTAGCTAAGAACAGTTCTTGCTCAGCACGTAGCAGCCACGTAAAACTTGCAACAACAAAGTAGAGGACGTCTAACTTGTTTTTGCAGGGCATGTTGTGATGTGATATGGTCAAGACATATGCTATATTTTATTGTATAAGATGATCATGTTTTGTAACAAAGTTATCGGCAACTGGCAGGAGCCATATGGTTGTTGCTTTATTGTATGCAATGCAATCGCCCTGTAATTGCTTTACTTTATCACTAAGCGGTAGCGATAGTCGTAGAAGCAATAGTTGGCGAGACGACGATGATGCTATGATGGAGATCAAGGTGTCGTGCTGGTGACGATGGTGATCATGACGGTGCTTCAGAGATGGAGATCACAAGCACAAGATGATAATGGCCATATCATATCACTTATATTGATTGCATGTGATGTTTATCTTTTATGCATCTTATTTTGCTTAGATCGATGGTAGCATTATAAGATGATATCTCACTAAATTTCAAGATATAAGTGTTCTCCCTGAGTATGCACTGTTGTGAAAAGTTCTTCGTGCCGGGACACCACATGATGATCGGGTGTGATAAGCTCTACGTTCAAATACAATGGGTGCAAGACAGTTTTGCACACGCGGAATACTCAGGTTAAACTTGACGAGCCTAGCATATGCAGATATGGCCTCGGAACACTGAGACCGAAAGGTCGAGTGTGAATCATATAGTAGATATGATCAACATAGTGATGTTCACCATTTAAAACTACTCCATCTCACGTGATGATCAGACACGGTTTAGTTGATTTGGATCACGTGATCACTTAGATGATTAGAGAGATGTCAATCTAAGTGGGAGTTCTTAAGTAATATGATTAATTGAACTTTAATTTATCATGAACTTAGTCCTGATAGTATTTTGCAAATTATGTTGTAGATCAATAGCTCGTGCTATAGCATCCCTATGTTTTTATATGCGTTCCTAGAGAAAACCAAGTTGAAAAATGATAGTAGCAATAATGCGGACTGATTCCATGATCTGAGGTTTATCCTCATTGCTGCACAGAAGAATTATGTCCTTGATGCACCGCTAGGTGACAGACCTGTTGCAGGAGCAAACACAGACATTATGAACGTTTGGCTAGCTCAATATGATGACTACTTGATAGTTTAGTGCACCATGCTTTACGGCATAGAATCGGGACTTCAAAGACATTTTGAACGTCATGGACCATATAAGATGAGTTGAAGTTAATATTTCAAGTAAATACCCGAGTTGAGAGATATGAAGTCTCCAACAAGTTCTATAGCTAAAAGATGGAGGAGAATAGTTCAAGCAGTGAGCATGTACTCAGAATGTCTAGATTCTACAAGCACTTGAATCAAGTGGGAGTTAATCTTCCAGATGAGATAGTGATTGACAGAGTTCTCTAGTCACCATCACCAAGTTACTGGAACTTCGTGATGAACTAGTATGCAAGGGATGATGAAAATGATTCCCGAGCTCTTCGTGATGTTGAAATCGATGAAGGTAGAAGTCATTAAAAAGCATAAAGTGTTGATGATTGACAAGACCACTAGTTTCAAGAAAAAGGCAAAGGGAAAGAAAGGGAACTTCAAGTAGAATGGCAAGCAAGTTATCACTTCCGTGAAGAAGCCCAAAGCTAGACTAAAGCCTGAAACTGAGTGCTTCTACTGCAAAGGAATTGGTCACTGGAAGCAGAAATGCCCTGAATATTTGGTGGATAAGAAGGATGGCAAAGTCAACAAGGGTATATTTTATATACAGGTTACTGATGTGTACCTTACTAGTGTTTATAGTAGCCCCTGAGTATTTGATACTTGTTCGGTTGCTAAAAATTAGTAACTCGAAATGGGAGTTACAGAATAAACAGAGACTAGTTTAGGGTGAAGTGATGATGTGTGTTGGAAGTGGTTCCAAGATTGATATGATCATCATCGCACACTCCCTATACTTTCGGGATTAGTGTTAAACTTAAATAAATGTTATTTGGTGTTTGCGTTGAGCATGAATATGATTTGATCATGTTTATTGCAATACGGTTATTCATTTAAAGTCAGAGAATAATTGTTGTTCTGTTTACATGAATAAAACCTTCGATGGTCATACACCCAATGAAAATAGTTTGTTGGATCTCAGTCATAGTGATACACGTATTCATAATATTGATGCCAAAAGATGCAAAGTTAATAATGATAGTGCAACATATTTGTGGCACTGTCGTTTGGGTCATATCGGTGTAAAGGGCATGAAGAAACTCCATAAAGATGGACTTTTGGAATCACTTGATTATGAATCATTTGATGCTTGTGAACCGTACCTTATGGGCAAGATGACTAAAACTCTGTTCTCCAGAAAAATGGAACAACCTACTGACTTATTGGAAATAATACATATTGATGTATGTGATCCAATGACTGTTGATGCTCGTGGCGAGTATCATTATTTTCTGACCTTCACAGATGATTTGAGCAGATATGGGTGTATTTACTTAATGAAACACAAGTCTGAAACATTTAAAAAGTTCAACGAATTTCAGAGTCAAGTGGAGAATCATCGTAACAAGAAAATAAAGTTTCTATGATCTGATCATGGAGGAGAATATTTGAGTTACGAGTTTGTCCTTCATATAAAACAATATGGAATAGTTTCACAACTCACGCCACCTGGAACACCACAACGTTATGGTGTGTCCGAACGTCGTAACCGCACTTTATTGGATATGGTGCGATCTATGATGTATCTTACCGATTTACCACTATCGTTTTGGGGTTATGCTTTAGAGACAATTGCATTCACTTTAAATAGGGCACCATCAAAATCCGTTGAGACGACACCTTATGAACTGTGGTTTGGCAAGAAACCAAAGTTGTCGTTTCTTAAAGTTTGGGGTTGCGATGCTTATGCAAAAAAGTTTCAACCTGATAAGCTCGAACCCAAATCGGAGAAGTGCGTCTTCATAGAATACCCAAAGGAAACTGTTGGGTACACCTTCTATCACAGATCTGAAGGCAAGATATTCATTGCTAAGATGGATCCTTTCTAGAGAAGGAGTTTCTCTAGAAAGAAGTGAGTGGGAGGAAAGTAGAACTTGATGAGGTAACTGTACCTGCTCCCTTATTGGAAAGTAGTTCATCACAGAAATCTGTTCCTGTGACTCCTACACCAATTAGTGAGGAAGCTAATGATGATGATCATGTAACTTTAGATCAAGTTACTAACGAACCTCGTAGGTCAACTAGAGTAAGATCCGCACCAAAGTGGTATGGTAATCCTGTTCTGGAGGTCATGTTACTTGACCATGATGAACCTACGAACTATGAGGAAGCGATGATGAGCCCAGATTCCACAAAATGGCTTGAGGCCATGAAATCTGAGATGGGATCCATGTATGAGAACAAAGTGTGGACTTTGGTTGACTTGCCCGATGATCGGCAAGCCATAGAAAATAAATGGATCTTCAAGAGGAAGACGGACGCTGATAGTTGTGTTACTATCTACAAAGCTCGACTTTTTGCGAAAGGTTTTCGACAAGTTCAAGGGGTTGACTACAATGAGACTTTCTCACCCGTAGCGATGCTTAAGTCTGTCCGAATCATGTTAGCAATTGCCGCATTTTATGATTATGAAATTTGGCAAATGGATGTCAAAACTACATTCCTGAATGGATTTCTGGAAGAAGAGTTGTATATGATGCAACCAGAAGGTTTTGTCCATCCAAAAGGTGCTAACAAAGTGTGCAAAGCTCCAGCGATCCATTTATGGACTGGTGCAAGCATCTCGGAGTTGGAATAAACGTTTTTATAGTGTGATCAAAGCATATGGGTTTATACAGACTTTTGGAGAAGCCTGTATTTACAAGAAAGTGAGTGGGAGCTCTGTAGCATTTCTGATATTATATGTGGATGACATATTGTTGATTGGAAATGATATAGAATTTCTGGATAGCATAAAGGGATATTTGAACAATAGTTTTTCAATGAAGGACCTCGGTGAAGCTGCTTACATATTGAGCATCAAGATCTATAGAGATAGATCAAGACGCTTGATAAGATTTTCAATGAGTATGTACCTAGACAAGATTTTGAATTAGTTCAAGATGGAACAGTCAAAGAAGGAGTTCTTGCCTGTGTTGCAAAGGTGTGAAGTTGAGTAAAGACTCAAAACCCGACCACAGCAGAAAATAGAAAGAAAATGAAAAGTCATTCCCTATGCCTCAGTCATAGGTTCTATAAAGTATGCTATGTTGTGTACCAGACCTATTGTGTACCTCACCAAGAGTTTGGCAAGAGGGTACAATAGTGATCTAGGAGTATATCACTGGACAGCGGTCAAAATTATCCTTAGTGGAATAAGGAAATATTTCTCGGTTATGGAGGTGATAAGAGTTCGTCATAAAGAGTTATGTCGATCCAAGCTTTGACACCGATCTAGATGACTCTAAGTCTCGATCTAGATACATATTGAAAGTGGGAGCTATTAGCTAGAGTAGCTCCATGCAGAGCATTGTAGACATAGAGTATTTGCAAAATACACACGGCTCTGAATGTGACAGACCCGTTGACTAAACTTCTCTCACGAGCAAAACATGATCATACCTTAGTACTCTTTGGGTGTTAATCACATAGTAATGTGAACTAGATTATTGACTCTAGTAAACCCTTTGGGTGTTCGTCACATGACGATGTGAACTATGGGTGTTAATCATATACAGATACGAATATTGGTGTTAAATCACATGATGATGTGAACTAGATTATTACTCTAGTGCAAGTGGGAGACTGAAGGAAATATGCCCTAGAGGCAATAATAAAGTTATTATTTATTTCCTTATTTCATGATAAATGTTTATTATTCATGCTAGAATTGTATTAACCGGAAACATAATACATGTGTGAATACATAGACAAACAGAGTGTCACTAGTATGCCTCTACTTGACTAGCTTGTTGATCAAAGATGGTTATGTTTCCTAGCCATAGACATGAGTTGTCATTTGATTAACGGGATCACATCATTAGGAGAATGATGTGATTGACTTGACCCATTCTGCTAGCTTAACACTTGATCGTTTAGTATTCTGCTATTGCTTTCTTCATGACTCATAGATGTTCCTATGACTATGAGATTATGCAACTCCCGTTTACCGGAGGAACACTTTGTGTGCTATGAAACGTCACAATGTAACTGGGTGATTATAAACGTGCTCTACAGGTGTCTCCGAAGGTACTTGTTGGGTTGGCGTATTTCGAGATTAGGATTTGTCATTCCGATTGTCGGAGAGGTATCTCTAGGCCCACTCGGTAATGCACATCACTATAAGCCTTGCAAGCATTGTAGCTAATGAGTTAGTTACGGGATGATGTATTACGGAACGAGTAAAGAGAATTGTCGGTAATGAGATTGAACTAGGTATTGAGATACCGACGATCGAATCTTGGGCAAGTAACATACCGATGACAAAGGGAACAACGTATGTTGTTATGCGGTTTGACCGATAAAGATCTTCATAGAATATGTGGGAGCCAATATGAATATCCAGGTTCCGCTATTGGTTATTGACCGGAGACGTGTCTCGGTCATGTCTACGTAGTTCTCGAACACGTAGGGTTCGCACGCTTAAAGTTCGGTGACGATCGATATTATGAGTTTTGGTGTTTTGGTGTACCAAAGGTAGTTCGGAATCCCGGATATGATCACGGACATGACGAGGAGTCTCGAAATGGTCGAGACGTAAAGATCGATATATTGGACGACTATGTTTGGACACCGGAAGGGTTCCAGGAGGTTTCGGGCATATACCGGAGTACCGGGGGGTTACCGAAACCCCCCGGGGAGTTAATTGGGCCTCATGGGCCTTGGTGGGAGAAGAGGAGGGGCGGCCAAGGGCAGCCGCGCGCCCCCTCCCCCTCTAGTCTGATTGGACAAGGAGGGGGCGGTGCCCCCCTTTCCTTCTCTTCCTCTCTTCCTTCCTTTCCCCTCCTACTCCAACTCGGAAAAGAGGGAATCCTACTCCCGATGGGAGTAGGACTCCTCCCTGGCGCACCCTCCTCCTGGCCGGCCGCCTCCTCCCCCTGGTCCTTTATATACGGGGGCAAGGTGGCACCTCTAGACACAACAATTGATCTCCTGATCTCTTAGCCGTGTGCGGTGCCCCCCTCCACCATATTCCACCTCGGTCATATCGTAGCGGTGCTTAGGCAAAGCCCTGCGTCGGTACCAACATCATCACCGTCATCATGTTGTCGTGCTGACTGATACGTCTCCAACGTATCAATAATTTATGAGGCATTCATGCTATATTACTATGTGTTTTGAATGATTATGGGCTTTATTATACACTTTTATATTACTTTTGGGACTAACCTATTAACCGGAGGCCCAGCCCATATTGCTGTTTTATTGCCTATTTCAGTATTTCGAAGAAAAGGAATATCAAACGGAGTCCAAACGGAATGAAACCTTCGGCAGCGTGATTTTTTGGAAGAATATGATCCTGGAGACTTGGAGTCCACGTTAGAAGATCCTCGAGGAGGCCACGAGATAGGAGGCCGCGCCCCCCTTACAGGGTGGTGGCCCCCTGTCTCGTGGGCCCCTCGAGCACCTCCCGACCGACTTCTTTCACCTATATAAGCCTATGTACCCTAAAACCATCAAAAATCAAGATAGATCGGGAGTTCTGCCGCCGCAAGCCTCTGTAGCCACCAAAAACCTCTCGGGAGCCCTTCCCGGCACCCTGCCGGAGGGGGGTCCTTCATCGTTAGCCATCCTCATCATCCCGGCACTCTCCATGATGAGGAGGGAGTAGTTCACCCTCGGGGCTGAGGGTATGTACCAGTAGCTATGTGTTTGATCTCTCTCTCGTGTTCCCTCTATGGCACGATCTTGATGTATCCCGAGCTTTGCTATTGTAGTTGGATCTTATGATGTTTCTCCCCCTCTACTCTCTTGTGATGAATTGAGTTTCCCCTTTGAAGTTATTTTATCGGATTGAGTCTTTTATGAGAACACTTGATGTATGTCTTGCCGTGTTTATCTGTGGTGACAATGGGATATCATGTGCCTCTTGATGTATGTTTTGGTGACCAACTTGCGGGTTCCGCCCATGAACCTATGCATAGGGGTTGGCACACGTCCTTGACTCTCCGGTAGAAACTTTGGGGCACTCTTTGAAGTACTTTGTGTTGGTTGGATGAATTTGAGATTGTGTGATGCATATCGTATAATCATGCCCACGGATACTTGAGGTGACAATGGAGTATCTAGGTGACATTAGGGTTTTGGTTGATTTGTGTCTTAAGGTGTTATTCTAGTACAAACTCTTTAATAGATTGATCCGAAAGAATAACTTTGAGGTGGTTTTGTACCCTACCATAATCTCTACGTTTGTTCTCTTCTATTAGTGGCTTTGGAGTGACTCTTTGTTGCATGTTGAGGGCTTGTTATATGATCTATCTATGTTATTATTGTTGAGAGAACTTGCACTAGTGAAAGTATGAACCGTAGGACTTGTTTCCTAGCATTGCAATACCGTTTACGCTCACTTTTATCGCTCGTTACCTTGCTGTTTTTATTATTTCAGATTACAAAAACCTATATCTACTATCTATTTTGCACTTGTATCTTCATCTCTTCGCCGAACTAGTGCACCTATACAATTTACCATTGTATTGGGTGTGTTGGGGACACAAGAGACTCTTTGTTATTTGGTTGCAGGGTTGTTTGAGAGAGACCATCTTCATCTTACGCCTCCTACGGATTGATAAACCTTAGGTCATCCACTTGAGGGAAATTTGCTACTGTCCTACAAACCTGTGCACTTGCAGGCCCCACAAACGTCTACAAGAAGAAGGTTGTGTAGTAGACATCAAGCTCTTTTTTGGCGCCGTTGCCGGGGAGGCTAGGTAAAGGGCACTCACTCACACCCCGTCAACTAAGCTCTTTTCTAGAGCCGTTGCCGGGGAGGTGAGTGCTTGAAGGTATATCTTTAGATCTTGCAATCGAATCTTTTTGTTTCTTGTTTTACCACTAGTTTAGTTTATAAAAGAAAACTACAAAAAAATGGAGTTAAGTTTGTCTCATACGCTTCGTCTTTTTAATATCTTTCGTGAGTATGATGAAAAGGAAAATTGTGCTCAAGTGCTAGAAGAAGAAATCTATAGAATGTTTGATACTAAATCTTTGTATGATGAGCATGATTGCAATGTTGTTAGTATGAATTCCTTGAATATCCATGATGCTAATGATATGCAAAGCCACAAGCTTGGGGAAGCTATGTTTGATGAATATGATATTTTTAGTCCCCCAAGTTTTGATGAGAATATTTATTATGATGAAAGGATGCCTCCTATTTATGATGAGTATATTGATGAAAGTGGGTTTGGAAGAGTGTCAACTTTAGAAAGTAGTGATCCCACTATTTTGGAGGATGTTGAATCTTATTGTGATGAACATGAAAGTGTATCTGGAAGAGTGTCAACTTTATTTAGTGATGATTCCACTATTTCGAAAGAGGTTCCAATTGATTATGAGAACAAAGTTGCTATCTATCATGATTATTGTGATGACTTGTATGCTATTAAGAATAGTGATAACCATGAAACTTGTCATCATGATTTTAGTTTTCAATTGGATTATGCCTCACATGATAATTATTTTGTTGAGTTTGCTCTCGTTACTATTCATGAGAAGAATTTTGCTTATGTGGAGAGTAGTAAATTTTCTATGCTTTTAGATCATGAAAAGAATGCTTTAGGTGCTGGTTATATTGTTGAATTCATTCATGATGCTACTGAAAATTATTATGAGGGAGGAATATATGCTTGTAGGAATTGCAATAATTTCAAGTTTCCTCCCTATGTGCTTAAAATCTTGAAGTTATGCTTGTTTTACCTTTCTATGCTTGTTGATTATTGTTCCCATAAGTTGTTTGCTCACAAAATCCCTATGCATAGGAAGTGGGTTAGGCTTAAATGTGCTAGTCATATGCTCCATGATGCTTCCGTTATGTTTCAATTCTTATCTTTTATGTGAGCATCATTGCCATCATCATGCCTAGCTAAAAAGGCATTAAAGAAAAGCGCTTGTTGGGAGACAACCCAATATTTACCCTTACTGTTTTTGTGTGTCCACATGATTATGCTACTGTAGTAATCATGTTTTATAGCTTTTGTTTCAATAAAGTGCCAAGTAGAACCTTTGGGAAGACTTGGGTGAAGTTTATGTGATCTTGCTGTAAAAAACAGAAACTTTAGCACTCACGAGAATAGCTGCCATTTTTTACTGGAGAGTGATTTTAGGTTCATTCTTTTTGCAGATGATTAATAAACAAATTGCTCAGGTCCAGAAATTTATTTCATAATTTTTGGGGTTCCAGAAGTATACGTTTGATACATATTACTACAGACTGTTCTGTTTTTGACAGATTCTGTTTTCTATGTGTTGTTTGCTTATTTTGATGCATCTATGGCTAGTATTAAGTGGTATGAACCATAGAGAAGTTGGAATACAGTAGATATTACACCAATATGAATTTAGAATGAGTTCATTACAGTACCTAAGTGGTGATTTATTTTCTTATACTAACGGAGCTTACGAGTTTTGTCTTGAGTTTTGTGTGGTTGAAGTTTTCAAGTTTTGGGTAAAGATTCGATGGACTATGGAATAAGGAGTGGCAAGAGCCTAAGCTTGGGGATGCCCAAGGCACCCCAAGGTAATATTCAAGGACAACCAAGAGCCTAAGCTTGGGGATGCCCCGGATGGCATCCCCTCTTTCGTCTTCGTTCATCGGTAACTTTACTTGGAGCTATATTTTTATTCACCACATGATATGTGTTTTGCTTGGAGTGTCATTTTATTTTGTTAGTATTTGCTTGCTGTGAGTTATAATAATGTTTTGCATCTTTAGTTTCAATAAAAAAAGTCAAGGATAGCCTTTGCCATGCTTGTTTTGCAAGTATACATGTTGCTGTTTGAAAACAGAAAGTTTACCGTTGTTGCAAAAATTCCCTAGAAAATTCAGAGAATGGTATAACGTTGAATATTTTTGCATATTGAGATATGATAAATTTATTACAGTGGGAATTTTAGTTCATAATTTTTGGAGTCAGGGAAGTATTGATACTCTTGCATTCTTTACAAACTGTACTGTTTTGGCAGATTGCTGTTATAGTTACATTGTTTGCATATGTTTGCTTGTTTAATGATTCTATTTTATGATAGGAGTATTAAATATGCAGAGGAATTTAGTATGCAATGTTGAATAATAATGATAGTGATTTGTTACAGTAGAAAATGATAAGATTTTGCTTTGGTCTATACTAACCTATCTCACGAGTTCTTGTTGAGTTTGTTGTGAATGAAGCTTTTGATGAAAAGAAACCATGATATGAGAGGATTAAGGAGACATAAAAGTTCAAGCTTGGGGATGCCCAAGGCACCCCAAGACAATATTTCAAGAATTCTCAAGCATCTAAGCTTGGGGATGCCCCGGTAGGCATCCCACCTTTCCTCTTCAACAACTATCGGTTAGTATCGATTGAGCCTAAGTTTTTGCTTCTTCACATGAGTTGTGCTATTCTTGCAATGTCATTTTATTTTGTTTTGCTTGCTGCTTGAATACAATACCAAGATCTGAAATTCTTTAATGAGAGATAGTCTTCATATAGTTGGATAATTATTTAGCTACTCATTGATCTTCACTTATATCTTTTTGGAGTAGTTTTTCATTTACTCGTGTGCTTCACTTATATCCTATGGGTAAATTGTTGAATGAGTTGATTGTCATAAATCTGAAATTATATATGTCTCGTTTGCTTATCCCATGGGGAGTAATGACTTCACATCTAAGAAGTAGAGGTTGTAAATTTATTGACAGTTAGCAAGCATTGTATTAGTCATTTGAATAATTCATGAAAGAATATTGAAGGAAGAGAGATTTCACATATAAATATATTATCATAGACATCTTTTATAATTGTGAGCACTCATTAAGTATGACATGCTAAAGAGTTAATGTTGGACAAGGAAGACAACGTAATGGGTTATGTTTTCTCGCATCTCAGTTAAAGTATATTGTCATGGATCATTCAAACATGTTGAGCTTGCCTTTACCCCTCATGCTAGCCAAAAATTCCTAGCACCAAGTAGAGATACTACTTGTGCTTCCAAATATCCTTAAACCCAGTTTTGCCATGAGAGTCCACTATATCTACCTATGGATTGAGTAAGATCCTTCAAGTAAGTTGTCATCGGTGCAAGCAATAAAAATTGCTCTCTAAATATGCATGACCTATTAGTGTGGAGAAAATAAGCTTTGTACGAACTTGTTATGGAAGCAATAAAAGCGACGGACTGCATAATAAAGGTCCATATACAAGGGGCAATATAAAGTGACGTTCTTTCGCATTAAGATTTTGTGTATCCAACCCTAAAAGTGCATGACAACCTCTGCTTCCCTTTGTGAAGGGCCTATCTTTTACTTTATGTCTTTTACTTTATGCAAGAGTCAAGTTGATCTTCACCTTTCCCTTTTTCATTTTATCCTTTGGCAAGCACTTTGTGTTAGGGTGATCCTGATATATATATCCAATTGGATGTATATTAGCATGAACTATTATTGTTGACATGACCCAAAGGTGAATATGTTTGGAGGCAACATTATAATCCCCAATCTTTCTCTATGTCTGATTAAAACTTCATAACCACAAGTATTGCGTGAGTGTTAGCAATAGAAGACTATATGATAGTTGAGTATGTGAAGTTTGCTAAATCAAAGCTCTGACATAGACTCTTCCTGAAAGTAAGATGAATTGCAATTGTTTTGATGACTAAGAATGAAGTTTGCTAGCTTTCAAGAAAGTTTATGGTCTATGCTTTAACATGCGAATTGCTTGTTACTAATTCGTGAAAAGTTTTATGAGATGAACTACTGCTATGACATATTATCATGCTAGAAAAGGTGATTGAAATTATCATTGATCAAACTTGTGCACCTCTAGCATTCACACTTCATAAATTCTTTCTTTATCATTTACCTACTCGAGGACAAGTAGGAATTAAGCTTGGGGATGCTGATACGTCTCCAACGTATCTATAATTTATGAAGCATTCATGCTATATTACTATATGTTTTGAATGATTATGGGCTTTATTATACACTTTTATATTACTTTTGGGACTAACCTATTAACCGGAGGCCCAGCCCATATTGTTGTTTTATTGTCTGTTTCAGTATTTTGAAGAAAAGGAATATCAAACAAAGTCCAAACGGAATGAAACCTTCGGCAGCGTGATTTTTTGGAAGAATATGATCCTGGAGACTTGGAGTCCATGTCAGAAGATCCTCGAGGAGGCCAAGAGATAGGAGGTCGCGCCCCCCTTACAGGGTGGTGGCCCCCCTGTCTCGTGGGCCCCTCGAGCACCTCCCGACCGACTTCTTTCGCCTATATAAGCCTACGTACCCTAAAACCATCAAAAATCAAGATAGCTCCGGAGTTCCGCCGCCGCAAGCCTCTGTAGCCACCAAAAACCTCTCGGGGGACCTTCCCGGCACCCTGCCGGAGGGGGGATCCTTCACCGGTGGCCATCTTCATCATCCCGGCGCTATCCATGCGCGAGGAAGGAGTAGTTCACCCTCGGAGCTGAGGGTATGTACCAGTAGCTATGTGTTTGATCTCTCTCTCTCTCGTGTTCCCTCTATGGCACGATCTTGATGTATCCCGAGCTTTGCTATTGTAGTTGGATCTTATGATGTTTCTTCCCCTCTACTCTCTTGTGATGAATTGAGTTTCCCCTTTGAAATTATCTTATCGGATTGAGTCTTTTATGAGAACACTTGATGTATGTCTTGCCATGTTTATCTATGGTGACAATGGGATATCATGTGCCTCTTGATGTATGTCTTGGTGACCAACTTGCGGGTTCCGCACATGAACCTATGCATAGGGGTTGGCACACGTTCTTGACTCTCCGATAGAAACTTTGGGGCACTCTTTGAAGTACTTTGTGTTGGTTGGATAAATTTGAGATTGTGTGATGCATATCTTATAATCATGCCCACGGATACTTGAGGTGACAATGGAGTATCTAGGTGACATTAGGGTTTTGGTTGATTTGTGTCTTAAGGTGTTATTCCAGTACGAACTCTTTAATAGATCGATCCGAAAGAATAACTTTGAGGTGGTTTCGTACCCTACCATAATCTCTACGTTTGTTCTCCGCTATTAGTGGCTTTGGAGTGACTCTTTGTTGCATGTTGAGGACTTGTTATATGATCTATCTATGTTATTATTGTTGAGAGAACTTGCACTAGTGAAAGTATGAACCCTAGGCCTTGTTTCCTAGCATTGCGATACCGTTTACGCTCACTTTTATCGCTCGTTACCTTGCTGTTTTTATTATTTCAGATTACAAAAACATATATCTACTATCTATTTTGCACTTGTATCTTCATCTCTTCGCCGAACTAGTGCACCCATATAATTTACCATTGTATTGGGTGTGTTGGGGACACAAGAGACTCTTTGTTATTTGGTTGCAGGGTTGTTTGAGAGAGACCATCTTTATCCTACGCCTCCTACGGATTGATAAACCTTAGGTCATCCACTTGAGGGAAATTTGCTACTATCCTACAAACCTGTGCACTGCAGACCCAACAAACGTCTACAAGAAGAAGGTTGTGTAGTAGACATCACTGACGGAACTCTCCCTCAATGCTCGGCTGGATCGGAGTTCGAGGGACGTAATCGAGTTGAACGTGTGCTGAACTCGGAGGTGTCGTACGTTCGGTATTTGGATCGGTCGGATCATGAAGACGTGCGACTACATCAACCGCGTTGTGCTAACGATTCCGCTTTCGGTCTACGAGGGTACATGGACACACTCTTCCCTCTCGTTGCTATGCATCACCATGATCCTGTGTGTGCGTAGGAATTTTTTTGAAATTACTACATTCCCCAACAGTAGCTGTGGGGTTGGTAGTTACCAGTGCAACCACCACTCCGCGTGAGATTGACATACTCTACTTATCGTGAATTGCAATACCTTGTGCCCTTGCAGGCCATCAAGCTCTTCTGGCGTCGTTGCCTGGAGCAAAAGTGCTCGGTTATTACCTTCCCGGTTACACATAGTTTATTTTGTTAGTTGTTATTTATTTTTCAGTTTTTCCTTAAATTAAAAAGAAAAAACATAATCTACTAGAGTTACTCTTAGTAACATATGTTCTCGTCATATCCTTTCATCTCCTCTTCACAAGCTTTATCTTAGAAATAAAACCCTATAGAATTATCATAACAGTAGGCTAAAATCAAGATTAGCCTCGTGACGTATCTCTTGTACTCCAGGATCATGTAATATCATGTTCTATTCAACTTATGAACCTCATAAAAGAAAGGCATTACTCCTATAAAGGATGGTGGAGTACCTGTTTTCTGGGCTCTCCAGACGCGAGCAGAGCATCCTGGCCGTTCGTTGCCGGATGGCTAGCCGCGGGAGCCTCTTGGGGCGGCTTCGGGTCGTCCGATTTGCCCGGACGGCTCGACCCGGGCGATCCGGGTGAAAGGTCCATGACGGGTGGATGCCTGATTTGTTTTTACCTTTTTTGCTCATGTTGAATATTGGCCCAGTCGCGACCCATCTTGCCAGCTCGTCTCTCCCAGTTGCGAAATTGTAGAGCGGCACATGTATGGGCATGCCTATATATCGCTTCTTGTGAGTTGGAAAGAGGCGCCCGCTGGAACCGTACAACACATAGCCCCAGTTCAGAAATGATGGCAGCTCCCTCACTCGCGGCTCACCCTCCTCCAATGCGTAGCTATATCCAAGGCAACGCATTTATACATCAGGTGTGCAATTACAAGATATTTTTTCTTTTGTTTATATTTTTTAAACGTAAAATTACTTAAAATAAATAAAACCATGAATTTGAAGAAAAAAATTAACACATATTCAAAAAAGTTCAAAAATATATATTTTGCAAAAAAAAAAAATCGTGCATTTAAAAAAATGTTAAACATGTATGTAAAGTTGTTTCTGGTGTATACAAAAAATGTATAGCCTATATGAAAAAATGTAGACATCAAACAATATATTTGAAAAAAAATATTTATCGTATATTTAAAAAAAATTAAAGCAATAAAAACTGTTAGGATAGGCTAAAAAATCTTGATACATTCAAAAATATATTCCAACATGTATTTGAAAAAAATGTATTCAAACAAAAATTGAAAAACATGTGTTTGAAGAAAAATGTTAATCATGTAAAGGAAAATATTTAATGTGCATAAAAAATGTTTCAAGTGTATATGAAACATGTAAAATGTATATGAAAAAATTAGACATCAGAACATACGTTCCAAAGACCTGTTAAACATGCATTTGAAAAATGTTAAAATTATATAAAAAATGGTTGATATGTACTAAAAAAATGTACAAAATATGTATTAAAAAGTATGAATGATAAAATATATTTGAAACATGTATTTTTAAAATGATAAAAATTTGTATAATTTTTCTTAGGTATACAAAAAATATATAATGCGTAAAAAATGTATACATGTGTTAAAAAGGGTAGACATCAAAACATGTATTTTTTAAAAAATATTAATCAGTATTTAAAAATATTTAAACATGTATAAATAAATCTCCATGATGTATACCAAAACTATACAATATGTACTAAAACTTTAGCCATGTGTCGAAAGAAAAAGGAAAAAACGAAAAAAAAACCCGATGAAAGTGGAAGAAACACCTAAAAAATGAAGGAAACAATAAGACAAAGAAAACTGTTAAGATTGATAAGAAAACAAAAAACTAACAAAAAAACAAAACCAGAGAAATTGGTGAAGAAACGAAGGAAAAAAGCACAAAAACCACTGAAGAAATAAAGAAAAAATAAGAAAACCAAAGAACACCAGGGAAAACATGTAATAAAAAGGAAAGGAAAACCAAGAAATACCGGACTAGTCTAGTTTCAGCCACCATATAGTGGCCGAACTAACAAGCGCATGTCTAAACATACGGTGAATGGTTTTCAATAAAGTGAACATTTTTGTCATGTACGGTGAACATTTTTAAAATATGCTTTGAACCTTTTGTAAAATACACAGAACAATTTTTAGTTGTACGCTGAGCATTTTCAAAAGGTTCAAAATGCATATTGAACTTTTTTGTAGAATATGTTGAAGGATTTTTTTTAGCATACGATGAACATTTTATGATGCACATGATTTTTTTTAATATACGGTAAACATTTTTGTAACACATGATGAACTTTTTGTATAATATAAAAAAGAAAATAAAAAAGAAAAGAAAAGGCGAACAATAAAAAAAGAGAAACCATGGACCGAATCCTTCTTGGCCTACCTTAATAGGGGAGAACTCTCTGAGGATCAGAATGAGGCGCGCTGCATTGTGCGGTGCTCTAAAGCCTACAAAGTTCATGAGGGAGAACTCTACAAGAAAAGCGCTACCGGAGTACTCCAAAGATGTATCTCCGAGGAGGAAGGGCGGCAGCTCTTGGCTGAAATTCATGCCGGTCTCGGCGGTCACCACGTCGCGGCCCGGGCCCTTGTAAGCAAGGCCTTCCGTATAGGTTTCTATTGGCCAACGGCCCGAGCAGATGCGCAGGACCTTGTCCAACATTGCGTCGGATGCCAACTTTTTGCCAACCAAAGCCATATGCCACCCACCGCTCTTCAAACAATCCCCAACACTTGGCCTTTTGCGGTCTGGGGGCTTGATTTGGTCGGACCCCTTAAAGGAGGAAGCCATACGAAAAAATATTTGTTGGTCATGATGGATAAATTCACTAAGTGGATAGAGGCCAAACCAGTTAAAACAACCGAAGCCGGGCCAGTGATAGATTTTATATCCGGTGATGTGCACCGTTACGGTGTCCCGCACAGCATCATCACCGACAACGGCTCCAATTTCACAGCCGATGAGGTGAAAGCCTGGTGTGCTAATCTGGGCATCAAGCTCGACTACTCCTCCGTCTACCACCTACAAACCAACGGTCAGGTCAAACGAGCCAATGGTCCTATTATGAGCGGCATTAAACCCAGATTAGTGCGGTCTTTGAAACAATCAGACAAGCACTGGGTGGAGGAACTCGACTCCGTACTCTGGGGGCTGTGGACCATGCCCAATCGTTCTACCGGATACACACCTTTCTTTATGGTGTACGGCGCAGAGGCTGTGTTACCCTGCGACATTATTCATGACTCACCTTAAGTGCGCATGTATGAAGAGAGAGAGGCCGAGCTTGATTGGTAGGACAGCCTAGATGCCCTGAAAGAGGAGCGCGACATCGCAAAAGGCCGTTCCGCATTTTATCAACAACAAGCCCGCAGATATCAAAGCAGAGAAGTACGAGCCAAGACTTATAATGTTGGTGAACTCGTTCTACGCTTACCGGAGAAGAAAAAGGACAAACTCAAGCCCAAGTGGAAGGGTCCCTTCATCATTGATGAAGTCCTCACCGGAGGAGCGTACCGCCTGCGAAGTCATCAAACAATCGCCTAGAGCCGAACCCGTGGAACGCGGCCAGACTTCGAAGATTCTATGCCTAGAGTCGGACTCTTCTTTCTTCTCCTTTACCCCTTTTTGTTTCAGTTTATTTTCCTCTCTTTTCATCTTTTTCTTTCTTTTTAAGCCTTAAAGCTTTTGTGCGGCTAAACCGTACATCTTCGACGCGCACATTCTATATTTGTACGTCAATTATACCTGGGGGCTTCTCGTATAGAGGATTATTATTATTATTATTATTTTCAGAGCATCAAGCTCATCATATATGTGTCCTTTCTGTGTATGTACCTTTTTTCGCCATGCATTATATGCATCGATATGACTTAAGTTTTGGCCAAGCTGGGTTCCCTAGCTCCTGTGCTTATGCCCTACGTTCCCGTTAGTTCGGCTAGGGCATAAAGGGAGCACCTTTGTGATTGTTACTGCTGGGTCATCCAGATGTGTACCTTAGACTGGGTGAAGCCGAAAGCTAGCGTTCTTAAGGGAATATTCGGTCGGTGAACTAAAGATGTTTTTTGCTTGTCACATTATGAACCCCCGAATGTTATGTATGTTGTGGTTTTCTCAATTACAGTCCGGACGTGCATGTTAAACGCATGTCGACCCAGGGAAAGGAACCCTTAATGGAACTATTCTTCCTGGAAGATGTTAATTACGATCAAAATGTAATATAACATAACTAGCCGGATACTTGTCTGTTCAAGCAACTATGACCCCTATGCCTGGCTTCCATGCATACCCCGGTATATATTACTGAGTGGGTATTCGGAAGCACTCCGCACCTTTGGGTCCAGAGGGTGAAGTGAAAAGGTCTGCCATGACATTTGTTTTATAATTCATCTAGAGACATAATTTGTCAATTGAAGTACATAGTCATTTAGACTCAAAAACTTCTTCTTCTATGCCATCCAACGGGCTATCTAGCCTACAATCTTGTTGGAAATACTTGGCGGCTACTTGTACTTGGTCATATACCAAGCTAACATGAATTTCTTCTCCATTTGACCCTATGAGCCCGACCCGGGCCATGTGATTCAGGTCAAGCTTGGTATACCAAGTTTTTACCATTGCCTAGGCCTCTCGCGCACCTTCCCGGATGGCCAATATCTTCCATAATCGGAAGCGCCGCCGCGCTCCCTTGAATAGTTGTACAAGCCCCTCCATACTTCCTGGAGGGGAGTTGGATGGCCATAAGGCCTTGGCAATACTTTGCATCGCCTGCCGAGCTCGCTCGTGCATTTGCGACAGCTCTTGTAGAAGATCGCTTGATGTCCGGACACCTCCTCTTCGGGACGGCCCGTCAATATACCTAAAGACATAATTACTGTCAGTTACTTTCCTTGCCGAACTATGTAAAGGTAAGTCTGAACACATACTAAATATGCCGCCTCGCAGCCTCCTATTCTCCTTCACGGAGTCAACCAGCTGGGCTCGCATGTCTTTTAGTTCAATGCCAAGCTCGGTGTTGGCATCTTGGAGTTTGTTCTTCTCCATCCTGACCTGTGTCAGTATACGTTCGCCCGTGGTCAGTTACCTTTGAGCTCCTGGACCTCCCGCTCGTGCGACTTCCGGTGCCTCTTCCAGATGATCTGATGACTCTGCCATAAGATTTGCACATGTATTAATACTCTTGGTATATGATCATGTTTTCTCGATAGAGGGGAACATTACCAGACGCTGCCTTTTTGGATTTCTCCAGTTTGGCGGTAGCAGCAGTTAGCTGGGCTTGACACTTCTCCAGCTCTTGAGACAACAGGTTGTTCTTCTCTTTGAGCACCTGGGTATACAAGGATCCTTAAATCAGTTGCTTAAACTACTTCAAGTCTCGGGGGCTACTGGTATATAATTACCAGAATTGTGCAAGTATGAACTTACCCGCATATCTTTCAAATATTGTTCTGTGGCTTTGGAAAGCCCATCTCAAGCAGCTCAGATGTATGCATCACCCGAGTTGAAGGCATTGAAAGCCTCTTCTGAAGAACCAGGATCGTGAAGAGCGGCCCGACGGTGCCGAGGATTCATGGCGCTTTCCACTTCGGAGTTTGTGGCGGATACTTTATTTGAATCCTCCATAGAAGGACAATTCGGTGTCACTTCCGTGTTAGCCTCAGCCCTCGAGACAGGGTCCGGAATCCGGCTAGTAGAGGCATGACTGGCAGGATCCCCGGACACAGTCCGGTGAATGTTTTTCCTGATAAGACACAACGGATAGCGTCATACTTTAATATGACAACCATGGAGCATATTTAAAACCATACATCTTCGATGACGGCTCGGCCATATTTCCATTTGCCTTCCTCTTTGAAGGCCTGCCCGGCATAGGCGCAACCTTCTTGTGAGTCGCCTCGGGTGCAGCGTGGCGTGCCGATCGCCTTCCCTTTAGAGCATAAGATAGTGCGGTGGGTAAGGAGGAAAGAGGAAATCCTTTCGAAGGATGAGTCTCCTGATTACTTACATGCGATGCAGGGAGAAGGCCGGGATAGTCAGCAATGATGGCCACCTCTATGTCGTCATAGCTCGCCTGGTAAAACACTCCTTCCTCGAGCTCCACGAATATATCCGGATCCTCTTCGAATCTGGGGTCAAGGGCCCGGTTGTGGTCCTCTGGCTGTGGTGCAGGGCTGTGGATCTCCCTGGTGATTTTCCGCCATTCCTATTATAAATGGACGGGTTAATGTTTAAGAAAAAGGACTCAGGGAGTAAATAGAGTAGAGTAGTGGGATGGGAACTCACCCAGCTAGGAGGGTTGTGTTAGGGAACGTAGTAATTTCAAAAAAAATCCTACGCACACGCAAGATCATGGTGATGCATAGCAACGAGAGGGGAGAGTGTTGTCCACGTACCCTCGTAGACCAAAAGCGGAAGCGTTAGAACAACGCGGTTGATGTAGTCGTACGTCTTCACGGCCCGACCGATCAAGCACCAAAACTACGTCACGTCCGAGTTCTAGCACACGTTCAGCTTGATGACGTCCCTCGAACTCCGATCCAGCAGAGTGTCGAGGGAGAGTTTCGTCAGCATGACGGTGTGGTGACGATCTTGATGTTCTACCGTCGCAGGGCTTCGCCTAAGCACCACTACAATATTATCGAGGAGGACTATGGTGAAGGGGGGCACCGCACACGGCTAAGAGATCCAAGGGATCAATTGTTGTGTCTCCATGGGGTGCCCCCTCCTCGTATATAAAGGAGTAGAGGAGGGGAGGGCCGGCCCTCTCTTGGGTGCGCCATAGGGGAGTCCTACTCCCACCGGGAGTAGGATTCCCCCCCCCCTTCCAAGTTGGAGTAGGAGAAAGGGAAGGGAGAAGGAGAAGGAAGGAAGGGGGCGCCCCCCTCCCTAGTCCAATTCGGACTAGTCCATGGGGAGGGGTGCGGCCACCCTTTGGGACCTTTCTCTCCTTTCCCGTATGGCCCATTAAGGCCCAATACGAATTCCTGTAACTCTCCGGTACTCCGAAAAATACCCGAATCACTCGGAACATTTCCGATGTCCGAATATAGTCGTCCAATATATCGATCTTTACATCTCGACCATTTCGAGACTCCTCATCATGTCCCCGATCTCATCCGGGACTCTGAACTCCTTCGGTACATCAAAACACATAAACTCATAATATAACCATCATCGAACTTTAAGCGTGCGGACCCTACGGGTTCGAGAACTATGTAGACATGACTGAGACACGTCTCCGGTCAATAACCAATAGCGGAACCTGGATGCTCATATTGGCTCCTACATATTCTACAAAGATCTTTATCGGTCAAACCGCATAACAACATACGTTGTTCCCTTTGTCATCGGTATGTTACTTTCCCGAGATTCGATCATCGGTATCTCAATACCTAGTTCAATCTCATTACCGGCAAGTCTCTTTACTCGTTATGTAATGCATCATTCCGTAACTAACTCATTAGTTACATTGCTTGCAAGGCTTATAGTGATGTGCATTACCGAGAGGGCCAAGAGATACCTCTCCGACAATCGGAGTGACAAAACCTAATCTCGAAATACACCAACTCAACATGTACCTTTGGAGACACCTGTAGAGCTCATTTATAATCACCCAGTTACATTGTGACGTTTGGTAGCACATAAAGTGTTCCTCCGGTAAACGGGAGTTGCATAATCTCATAGTTGTAGGAACATGTATAAGTCATGAAGAGAGCAATAGCAACATACTAAACGATCAAGTGCTAAGCTAACGGAATGGGTTAAGTCAATCACATCATTCTCCTAATGATGTGATCTCGTTAATCAAATGACAACTCATGTCTATGGTTAGGAAACATAACCATCTTTGATTAATGAGCTAGTCAAGTAGAGGCATACTAGTGACATTAAGTTTGTCTATGTATTCACACATGTATCAATGTTTCCGGTTAATACAATTCTAGCATGAATAATAAACATTTATCATGATATAAGGAAATAAATAATAACTTTATTATTGCCTCTAGGGCATATTTCCTTCAGTCTCCCACTTGCACTAGAGTCAATAATCTAGTTCACATCGCCATGTGATTTAACACCAATATTCACATCTGTATGTGATTAATACCCATAGTTCACATCGTCATGTGATCAACACCCAAAGGGTTTACTAGAGTCAATAATCTAGTTCACATCGCTATGTGATTAACACCCAAATAGTACTAAGGTATGATCATGTTTTGCTCATGAGAGAAGTTTAGTCAACGGGTCTGTCACATTCAGAGCCGTATGTATTTTGCAAATATTCTATGTCTACAATGCTCTGCACGGAGCTACTCTAGCTAATTGCTCCCACTTTTAATATGTATCCAGATTAAGACTTTAGAGTCATCTGGATCAGTGCCAAAACTTGTATCAATGTAACCCTTTACGACGAACCTTTTGTCACCTCCATAATCGAGAAACATATCCTTATTACACTAAGGATAATTTTGACCAATGTTCAGTGATCTACTCCTAGCTCACTATTGTACTCCCTTGCCAAACCAGGGCAGAGTATACAATAGGTTTGGTCCATGGCATGGCATACTTTTATAGAACCTATGACTGATGCATAGGGAATGACTTTCATTCTCTTTCTATTTTCTGACGTGGTCGGGATTTGAGTCTTACTCAATTTCATACCTTTGCAACACAGGCAAGAAATCTTTCTTTGACTGTTCCATTTTGAACTACTTCAAAATCTTGTCAAGGTATGTACTCATTGAAAATCTTATCAAGCGTCTTGATCTATCTCAATAGACCTTGATGCTCAATATGTAAGCAGCTTCACCGAGGCCTTTCATTGAAAAACTCTTATTCAAGTATCCTTTTATGCTATCTAGAAATTCTATATCATTTCCAATCAACAATATGTCATCCACATATAATATCAGAAATGCTACAGAGCTCCCACTCACTTTCTTGTAAATACAGGCTTCTCCAAAAGTATGTATAAAACCATATGCTTTGATCAACTCATCAAGCATAGATTCCAACTCCGAGATGCTTGCACCAGTCCATAGATGGATCGCTGGAGCTTGCACATTTTGTTAGCACCTTTAGGATTGACAAAACCTTCTGGTTGCATCATATGCAACTCTTCTTTAATAAATCCATTAAGGAATGCAGTTTTTGACATCCATTTGCCATATTTCATAAAATGTGGCAATTGCTAACATGATTCAGATAGACTTAAGCATCGATACGAGTGAGAAAATCTCATTGTATTCAACACCTTGAACTTGTCGAAAAACTTTTTGCGACAAGTCGAGCTTTGTAGATAGTAACACTACTATCAGTGTCTGTTTTCCTTTTGAAGATCCATTTATTTTCTATGGCTTGCAGATCATCGGGCAAGTCCACCAAAGTCCACACTTTGTTCTCATGCATGGATCCCATCTCAGATTTCATGGCCTCAAACCATTTCGCGGAATCTGGGCTTATCATCGCTTCTTCATAGTTCGTAGGTTTATCATGGTCTAGTAACATGACTTCCATAATAGGATTACCGTACCACTCTGGTGTGTACTGTACTTTGGAAGACCTACGAGGTTTTGTAGTAACTTAATCTGAAGTTTCATGATCATCATCATGAGCTTCCTCACTAATTGGTGTAGGAATCACTGGAACTGATTTCTGTGATGAACTACTTTCCAATTCGGGAGAAGGTACAAATTACCTTATCAAGCTCTACTTTCCTCCCACTCACTTCTTTCGAGAGAAACTCCTTCTCTAGAAAGGATCCATTCTTAGCAACCAATATTTTGCCTTTGGATCTGTGATTAGAAGGTGTACCCAACAGTTTCCTTTGGGTATTCTATGAAGACGCATTTCTTTGATTTGGGTTCGAGCTTATCAGGTTGAAACTTTTTCATATAAGCATCGCAGTCCCAGACTTTAAGAAACGACAACTTTGGTTTCTTGCCAAGCCACAGTTCATAAGGCGTCGTCTCAAACGGATTTTGACGGTGCCCTATTTAAAGTGAATGCAACTGTCTCTAATGCATAACCCCAGAATGATAGTGGTAAATCTGTAAGATACATCATAGATCACACCATATCCAATAAAGTGCGGTTATGACGTTCGGACACACCATTACGCTATGGTGTTCCATGTGGTGTGAGCTGTGAAACTATTCCACATTGTTTTATATGAAGGCCAAACTCGTAACTCAAATATTCTCCTCCACGATCAGATTGTAGAAACTTTATTTTCTTGTTACAATGATTCTCCACTTCACTCTGGAATTCTTTGAACTTTTCAAATGTTTTAGACTTATGTTTCATTAAGTAGACATACCCATATCTGCTCAAATCATCTGTGAAGGTGAGAAAATAACGATACCCGCCGCGAGCCTCAAAACTCATTGGACCGCATACATCGGTATGTATTATTTCCAACAAGTCAGTAGCTCGTTCCATTGTTCCGAAGAACGGAGTTTTAGTCATCTTTCCCAAAAGGCATGGTTCGCAAGCATCAAATGATTCATAACAAAGTGATACCGAAAATCCATCTTTATGGAGTTTCTTCATGCACTTTACACCGATATGACCCAAACGGCAGTGCCACAAATATGTTGCACTATCATTATCAACTTTGCATCTTTTGGCATCAATATTACGAATATGTGTATCACAACGATCGGGATCCAACAAACTATTTTCATTGGGTGTATGACCATTGAAGGTTTTATTCATGTAAACAGAATAACAATTATTCTCTGACTTTAAATGAATAACCGTTTTGCAAAAAACATGATCAAATCATATTCATGCTCAACGCAAACGCCAAATAACATTTATTTAGGTTTAACACTAATCCTGAAATTATAGGGACTGTGTGATGATGATCATATCAATCTTGGAACCACTTCCAACACACATCGTCACTTCACCCTCAACTAGTCTCTGTTTAGTCTGTAACTCCTGTTTCGAGTTACTAATTTTTAGCAACTGAACAAGTATCAAATACTCAGGGGCTACTATAAACACTAGTAAGGTACACATCAATAACATGTATATCAAATATACCCTTGTTCACTTTGCCATCCTTCTTATCCACCAAATATTCAGGGCATTTCCGCCTCCAGTGACCATTTCCTTTGTAGTGTAAGCAGTCCATTTCAGGCTTTGGTCCAGCTTTGGGATTCTTCGCGGGAGTGACAACTTGCTTGTGATTCTACTTGAAGTTCCCTTTCTTTCCCTTTACCTTTTTCTTGAAACTAGTAGTCTAGTCAACCATCAACACTTGATGCTCTTTTCTTGATTTCTACCTTCATCGATTTCAACATCACGAAGAGCTCGGGAATCGTTTTCGTCATCCCTTGCATACTATAGTTCATCACAAAGTTCTAGTAACTTGGTGATGGTGACTAGAGAACTCTGTCAAATCACTATCTTATCTGGAAGGTTAACTCCCACTTGATTCAAGTGATTGTAGTACCCAAACAATCTGAGCACATGCTCACTAGTTGAGCCATTCTCCTCCATCTTTTAGGCGAAGTATTTGTCAGAGGTCTCATACCTCTTGACATGGGCATTAGTCTGAAATATCAATTTCATCTCATGGAACATCTCATATGTTCTGTGACGTTTCAAAAACGTTTTTGTAATCCCGGTTTTAAGCCATAAAGCATGGTGCACAAAACTATCAAGTAGTCATCATATTGAGCTAGCCAAACATTCATAACGTCTGCATCTGCTCCTACAATAGGTCTATCACCAAGCGGTGCATCAAGGACATAATTCTTCTATGCAGCAATGAGGATAAACCTAAGATCACGGACTAAGTCCGCATCATTGCTACTAACATCTTTCAACTTAGTTTTCTCTAGGAACACATATAAAACATAGGGAAGCAACAACGTGAGTGTCGGTGTCAAAACCGGTGGATCTCGGGTAGGGGGTCCCGAACTGTGCGTCTAGGCGGATGGTAACAGGAGACAAGGGACACGATGTTTTTACCCAGGTTCAGGCCCTCTCGATGGAGGTAAAACCCTACTCCTGCTTGATTAATATTGATGATATGGGTAGTACAAGAGTGGATCTACCACGAGATCAGAGAGGCTAAACCCTAGAAGCTAGCCTATGGTATGATTGTTGTCCGCCTACGGACTAAAACTCTCCGGTTTATATAGACACCGGAGAGGGCTAGGGTTACACAGAGTCGGTTACAATGGGAGGAGATCTTCATATCGTATCGACAAGCTTGCCTTCCACGCCAAGGAAAGTCCCATCCGGACACGGGACGGAGTCTTCAATCTTGTATCTTCATAGTTCGGGAGTCCGGCCAAAGGTCATAGTCCGGCCATCCGGACACCCCCTAATCCAGGACTCCCTCAGTAGCCCCTGAACCAGGCTTCAATCACGATGATTCCCGCGCGCAAATTGTCTTCGGCATTGCAAGGCGGGTTCCTCCTCCGAATACTTCATAGAAGATGTTGAACACAAGGATAGTGTCCGGCTCTGCAAAAATAAGTTCCACATACCACCGTAGAGAGAACAATATCTGCACAAATCTAATCTGCTGACGTATTCCGCAGCGTGATGTCACGCCATGGCCAAGCCTTTATTCGAGTCCTTTTACTGTTCCACCTCAGCGTGTTTAGCAAGACGGTTTCCTTGGCACGTCTTGTCAAAGCAGAGATCATGTCCCCTTATTCTGGGATTCTCGTCGATATGGGCGTGGGTAACCCAACCGCGCCTTTTGGTATGATTCTCTAATTGAAAGCGAGTCCCAAACGGTTACGGGGAGGGCTCTTGGTATTCAACTCCTTTATAAAGAGACCAAGGCTCGACTCCTTTCTTTTTCAATTCAATCAAATCCGCCCCTCGCCTCGAGTTCCAACACTCAAAGCTCTAATTTTAGGCGCTTCGGACCTTCGACGATGTCCGACTCCGACCTTCAAGGCCGGTGGGTGCCTTCCTCCATTACGGAAGAAGACGTGCGAAAGCCGAGAGATGCCAGGTATCTAACCGGCGAAATCTTGCATAGGCTGCCTGCTCAAGGGCAGGCCATTCCCTCTCCTCAGCCCGGTGAGAGCGTGGTGTTCACATCTCACTTCCTTCGGGGGCTAGGCTTCCTGATTGATCCCTTCGTGAGGAGGCTGATGTTCTATTACGGGCTGGAATTTCACGACTTAGCTCCGGAGTCCATCCTCCAAATTTCATCATTCATCGTCGTGTGTGAGGCCTTCCTCCATATCACTCCTCACTTCGGATTGTGGCTCAGAACCTTCAAGGTGGAGCCGAAGATGATAAAAGGGCAGCACGCTGAGTGCGGAGGAGCTATTATAAGCAAGATAGCCGGCGCTCCCTGGCCCGAGGGCACTTTCCAAGAGGAGTTCGGCTTATGGCAACGGGACTGGTTTTACATCACAGCCCCCAGGGGCACCACATGGGTGGTGCCACCTGCTTTTCGCTCGGGTCCCCCACCATGGCGAGCATCATGAGTCAATGAAGGGCTTATCTGGGGGCCGTCCAAAGACGTGCCCCTACTGCAGGACCGCATTCGGGATCTCCTAGAAAGAGATATTAACTTGACCGTAGTGGCGCAAGTTATGCTGATTCGCCGCACGCTGCCCTGCAAACGTCGCCCTCTCCGCCTGTGGGAATTTAATCCGGAGGGACCGCGAGTCCTCCAACATTTTATGGGCGCGACACCCATGGAGATGTACAAATTGTTCTTCGGATCACAAGCAAGGTGTCCGGATTTGTCCGAGGATGCAGGTCTGAGCTGCAATCGCCCGGATGCTAAGGTAAGTAGCCCCGTATTTGGACACACCATCCGTATTTTCATCATAAAGTTGCCCTTTAACAGAGCTATCCCTTGAACAGGAGTGGATAGCGAAGGCAAAGCTTATCAGGTGTCCAGCCCCCCTGCCCGAGACCGCGCCGGATCCCGTGTTAACCAGGATGCTGGAGATTATGCTTTCGGCAGAGGGCGAAGAGGGGAACGAAGGAGCTACCGCCTCCATAGAGGAGACCGTCAGGAAGGGAGGAATCGAGACTTCCCCCAACCTGGGAAAGAAAAGGAGTGCCTCTGAAGACCCGGAGGGGATGACCTCGAAACGGGGGAAGAAATCTTCGTCAGAGGATCCGGCGCCGGAGACTGCCCCGGCCGCATTGCGCCCTCAAGGGGATCAGCTTTCCTCCGAGCCGTAAGTAAAGAGAGGGGTTCAAAAATGAGTAGCATCCCTGTTTTATTTCTGAGGAAGATAACCAAAATATTACCTTGCAGTTCGGATCTCAACCCTTCTCAGCAGAGCTCGTCTTCAGGGGATCTTCGTCCGGAGATGATGGAGAGCGAAACGCCTCCCCTAGCTACACCGACTTACGAGGCAGGCGACCCCGAGGTGTTGTCCCGGTGGGTTTCTCCAAGTCCGGATCCTGAAAAAGGTCGTCGGGCTAGTCCGGTGCCTTCTGGTGCGAGGTCGGAGAGGCTGAGGGATCTGCTCGGGCAAGCGTCCGTCTCAGAAGAACACCGTATGTTGATGCACATGGTGATAGGAAGGATTTCATCCGCGGAAAGCGGATTGTACGAGGCCGCCAGGAGTTTACTGACAGGCTTTGAGGTATGTGAAAAGGTGTACTTTTGATAGAGCTGCATATAAAATGCGCCCTGTATAAATAGTAGCCCCTGAGACTCTGTGTGTCGTCAAGAGTGATGGCGCACAGAGGATCATAACCCCAGGTATAAAATGTCACCTTTTTATGAAGGTGGCGAGGCGTTCGGTGGCTAGCCGGACTGATGAATCTGCCGAGCTAAAGCGGCAACTTAACGTGGCGGATGCCGACATCACGCTTGTACATAAGCGGCTAGATGAGGCACAAGGTATGCTCCACAGACATCGGATAAGAGGAGTGCGATGCTCATGCCTTACAATATATGTGCTTAATGCAGATAGTGTTGCTGCCGTGGAGAACCTTCGGGCGGAACTTGCCCGAGCCAAGGAGCAAGCAAGGAAAAGTGATGTGGTTGCCGTTAAGGCGGCTGAAGAGCTGAAAGCCGAACAGGCAGCTCACTGCCAGAGCAAGAAGGTAATAGCCGAGATGGCTATAAAATTGAAGGATGCTGCCGACCGCTGTAAATTTCTCGAACAAGAAGAAAGGGCGGCTCAGAAGGACCTTGAGAAGATCACTGCTGAGGCCAAGGATACTCGCTCTGCAATTAGAGCTATGAAGGAGGAGCTGCGTCAGGCCGGAGATATCACGGCTGGAAGGCCCTATATGCTGTGGATGAAGTTCGGGGATCCTAGGTATGCTCCGTTAGACCAGCAGTGGAGTGCGGAAAACACTTATCTGGATTTGGCAGCGAGTGCGGCAGACGCAACCGAACACTTCCGAGGTCGAGGTGACCATAAACTGGAAGAACTTTTTTGGTCGCAGTTCCACAATCCCGAACACCCACTTTCGGTATCCGACCGTTTGGCCGCCTGGGCGGAGCTGAACAGGTTATCCGGACTCACCATGAAGTATGTTGCGAGTCGTTTGTGGCCGGGAGAGCCAGAGCCGAAGAGTTATTTTGGATTGGTACAGCAGTTCCTTGGTTCTGTGCCGCATGTTGATGCAATGAAGAGGTCGTCGTGCATAAGGGTGCACAAATGGCTCTTGTCCATGTCAAGACATACTGGGCGGATATGAAGGCCAGTGTTGTTGCATCCCGGGATTCGGACGAAGGCCGGGTACCTGCCAGGCACTACTTTGAGGAAGTTCTTCCGGCGCAGTGCTCGAAGGATGTTGTGTTCAAATAACATGTGCTATTGTAAAAGAAATATTTTGATAGAATATAAAAGCTTTTTATACTTGTGCTTGCAAGAATTATAATGCCTCCTGTGTGGCCGTTAATGTATATGTGTATATAACCTGAAAGATGGCAGTCGTTGGCTTCAGCCCCCACGCATATAATGTGGGGGTGTTTGCAAAAAAGGCGCCTTTTCACACTTAATCCAACGTCTTGGTCCTACAAAGGAGGTGATAGTGTGGCGAAGTAGGCAACCGGACTATAATGCTTTATCACTTTCACTTAGCCATAGGAGTTTGACATTGGGGCTACTCAATAGCCCCTAAAGGCACCGCGCTCGCCCGAATTCGGGGCGCGTGTGTGCCTGACCGGGAAGCAGTCCTTCGTTAATGCGGGGGAATCCTAAAGATTCTGAGAGTCATCGAGTGGTTGACCAGTCTCTCGCTATATCATGACAGTCAGTTTTCGGCTTTCTCTACTGAGGTGCTCGCCTGGCCGAACCGGGGCACAATCGCAGTAGTTCTCCTGGTGCCGCGTTAGCCGATATAACGGAACGTAAGGCAGCAAAACACAGGAGCCGGGCAAACCCAACATTTGACCAAAGACATGATTCGGAGCTGATGCATATAAGGCCAAACTCGCGACGCCGAACACTCCCTAAGGTATTCGGTCTTTATGAAGACGGGCCGAAATAGAGCCCTTGGTAAAAAAGCCCCTGGTGTCCAGGTACGCGCAAAATTCTGGCGTGGCCACATGCCAAGACGCCAGCCTCCTCCTCGGTTATAGCGAAAACCGGGGGATGTTGTCAACAAGAGACAGTAAAAAAGGTTTACGCAGGGTCTTAATCTGAAAAGAATCCTTGAAACGGGTCCCTACTGCACGTCTGCGCCTGTGTCTCCGTTGTGCCGTATCCTGGACGGGCGTAGCACGATGTTCGTCTGCGAAAGAGAGGAACTTAGTGAAAAATAAGCGTGCGAGAAATCTATATTAAAATAAACAAAATATAGTTGGAGCAAGAATTGAGCCGTATTGTCTCCTGGCGTGAACACGTGGAGCCCCTTGTACAGGGTTATGCGGCTATTAAGCCTATGTATGTTTACGCCGGACTCGTCGAGCCGTGTCCGGGATAGTAGGGCTGGATTAGTGTGCGGCTGTCCAGGCGGCCGCACCTTTACCCGTACTTTGGGGGTCAATTGATATTCCCCTGTAATGAGATGATGCCTCGTGGGCCGGGCATTTTAAGTGTAAGGGATGCATAATGCGGTATTGCGTTAAAGCGGGCGAAAGCTTCACGTCCCAGTAGCGCTTGATAGCGACTTACGAATAGGGCGATGTGGAATGTTAGCTTTTCGCATTAGAAGTTGTCGGGTAAGCCAAACGTGACTTCTAACGAAAGGGAACCCATACTCTGGGTATCTGGACCCGGCGTGACTCCTTGAAAGGAAGTGTCGCCATGGCGGATTATAGCTGGGTTTACCCCTAGTTTGCGGATTGTGTCCTGATATAAAAGGTTTAAGTCACTGCCGCCGTCCATAAGGACTTTTGTAAATTGGAGTCCGTCAATAATCGGATTCAAGACCAAGGCAGCCCATCCTGCGTTCCGGGCTCCACTGGAGTAATCCTGATGATCAAAGGTGATTGGTTCTAACAACCAGTGGTGGTGCTCCTCTAGGACTGGCCGTATGGCGCGTGTCTTTGTAAGCGTCGTTCTGTGTTTCCTTTTTGTCATCTGAAGTGAATTTACTGTTTTGACTTCTTGTGGGAACTTCTTTTGTTCTCTAGTGTTCTGCTTGTGGGGTGCATCATCATCCTCGCTTGGCGTGTCGAGCCCCTTGTGTTCAGCATTGAGTTTGCTGGACTGCTTGAAGACCCAACAATCTCTGTGGGCATGGTTTGTAGGTCTCCCAGGAGTACTATGGATTTGACATATTTTGTCCAGGATTTTGTTGAGGTTAGACAGGTCGTCCCTGTCATCTTTGGGTGGCGGCTTTTTCTGATTTTGCCAAGAGATTTTGAATCCGGCATTGACTGTCGTGCTCATCGGGCTGTTATCCTTGATTCGGCGTTGTTCTTTGTTACGGCGCGGTTTCCCGTTTCCATCTCTGAGTTTGGATGTGCTCGGGCCGCTGGTGCTACTTCTTGCCAACCAGCTATCCTCTCCTGTGCAAAAGCGGGTCATGAGGCTTGTTAATGCGGCCATTGTTTTTGGCTTTTCTTGGCCGAGGTGTCTGGCGAGCCATTCGTCTCGGACGCTATGTTTGAAAGCTGCTAGGGCCTCGGCGTCCGGACAGTCGACTATCTGATTCTTTTTAGTAAGGAATCTGTTCCAGAGTTTCCGGGCTGACTCTCCGGGCTGCTGAGTTATATGACTCAGATCATCTGCATCCGGAGGTCGGACATAGGTCCCTTGAAAATTTGCCCGGAAAGCATCCTCGAGCGCTTCCCAACTTCCCATGGTGTTTTCGGGAAGGCTTTTAAGCCAATGCCGGGCTGGCCCTTTGAGCTTAAGGGGTAAGTATTTTATGGCGTGGAGGTCATCTCCTCTGGCCATGTGTATGTGGAGGATATAATCCTCGATCCAGACTCCAGGGTCTGTTGTTCCGTCGTATGCTTCTATGTTCACGGGCTTGAATCCCGCTGGAAATTCATGATCCAGCACCTCATCGGTAAAACATAGGGGATGTGCGGCGCCCCTGTATGTAGGTGTGCCGCGATGTTCGGATATTTTTTGCATTGCATTGCTCACTGGAGCTTGCTTTCTTGGCCCATAGATGGATCTGGTTGGGCCAGTTTTTTGATGCGAATCCTTGGGCGGATCGCGCGCCGTATTGAGTGCGGCGCCCTTTGTCGATTGAGATCAATCGTGGGGTCATCTATCCGACCTTGTGGCTTCCTTATTTTTTGACTATGGGGGCTCTATGGCCTCTTCATCAAATTCCGGTAGTAGTTTCCGCTTCGGATAGCTCTTTGTGTGACGACTGTTGCCGTACTTGTGTGCGGTATTGAGTACTTTGCCCCATCTGATCCTGAGTGCATCTTCCGCTGTTTTGAGCCTCCGCTTCTGCTTTTTCAGGCTGCGTGCAGTGGCAACGAGCCTTTGGTGGAGGTTCTGATGTTCTAGCAATTTGTCCGGCGTGAGGTCGTCCGGACTATTATTTTTCCCGGGGATGGGTTGTTCGGATTGTCCGCCCTGTTTGGACGGTTGCTCGATGGCATGTTCGTCTTCCGTTGATTCGCCCTGCTCTATGGCTGGGTCTTTGTTGAGGTGGGGCTTGGCGTGGCGCTTACGCCGCTGCTTTGATTGTTTTTCAAGGGAGCGATCCCTGGTTGCGCCCTTTTGATCCTCGTTGTCATTTCTTTTAGGTGTGTCCACCATGTATACATCATATGATGAGGAGGCTTTCCAGTGCCCTATAGGTGCTGGTTCTTGGTCGTTTCCTTCATCGGCGTCCATACCATCGATGTCTTCGGAGTCGAAGTCGAGCATGTCGGTTAGATCGTCGACAGTGGCTACAAAGTGGGTGGTGGGTGGGTTTCGAATTTCTTCGTCGTCCGCATCCCAACCCTGCTGACCATAGTCCGGCCAGGGCTCTCCTGACAAAGAGAGAGACTTTAGGGAGTTCAGGATATCGCCAAAGGGCGAGTGCTGAAAGACGTCCGCGGCGGTGAACTTCATGATCAGAGCCCAATCGGGTTCGGTCGGAAGGGGCGCAGGAGATTCGGAGTCCGGCACCTTGGAGTCACGGGCCTTGCAAAGGACTGGGCTGGTATTCGGCTCTATCGCTGTAGAGATTGCGGCTTCCGGGGCGGCGTCCAACCGTCCATCCCCGACTGGCGCAGTCGGCTCCGAGCTAATGATCAGAGCGGACACCCGAGCGGCACTCTGGGCGCTGTCCGGCGGCAGAGTTAGATCATGCCCATCGGGACAGTGCGGCACGCTCGGCCGTGGCTCGAATCTGTCGAAGATCGAGTCCCCGCGGATATCGGCCGTGTAATTTAAGCTTCCAAACCTGACCTGATGGCCAGGGGCGTAGCTTTCGATCTGCTCCAGATGGCCAAGCGAGTTGGCCCGCAGTGCGAAGCCGCCGAATACGAAGATCTGTCCGGGGAGAAAAGTCTCACCCTGGACCGCGTCGTGGTTGACGATCGAAGAAGCCATCGGGCCTAAAGGTGACGACACAGAGGAACTCTCAATGAAAGCACCAATGTTGGTGTCAAAACCGGCGGATCTCGGGTAGGGGGTCCCGAACTGTGCGTCTAGGCGGATGGTAACATGAGACAAGGGACACGATGTTTTTACCCAAGTTCGGGCCCTCTCGATGGAGGTAAAACCCTACTCCTGCTTGATTAATATTGATGATATGGGTAGTACAAGAGTGGATCTACCACGAGATCAGAGAGGCTAAACCCTAGAAGCTAGCCTATGGTATGATTGTTGTCCGTCCTACGGACTAAAACTCTCCGGTTTATATAGACACCGGAGAGGGCTAGGGTTACACAGAGTCGGTTACAATGGGAGGAGATCTTCATATCGTATTGCCAAGCTTGCCTTCCACGCCAAGGAAAGTCCCATCCGGATACGGGACGGAGTCTTCAATCTTGTATCTTCATAGTCCGGGAGTCCGGCCAAAGGTCATAGTCCGGCCATCCGGACACCCCCTAATCCAGGACTCCCTCAGCAAGCTATTAATCTACAACATAATTTGCAAAATACTACTAGGACTAAATTCATGATAAATTAAAGTTCAATTAATCATATTACTTAAGAACTCCCACTTAGATAGACATCCCTCTAATCATCTAAGTGATCACGTGATCCAAATCAACTAAACCATGTCCGATCATCACGTGAGATGGAGTAGTTTTCAATGGTGAACATCACTATGTTGATCATATCTACTATATGATTCACGCTCGACCTTTCAGTCTCCAGTGTTCCGAGGCCATATCTGTATATGCTAGGCTCGTCAAGTTTAACCTAAGTATTCTGCGTGTGCAACCGTTTTGCACCCGTTGTATTTGAATGTAGAGCCTATCACACCCGGTCATCACATGGTGTCTCAGCACGAAGAACTTTCACAACGGTGCATACTCAGGGAGAACACTTATACCTTGAAATTTAGTGAGAGATCATCTTATAAAGCTACCATCAATCAAAGCAAGATAAGATGCATAAAAGATAAACATCACATGTAATCAAAAAATATGTGACATGATATGGCCATCATCATCTTGTGCCTTTGATCTCCATCTCCAAAGCATCGTCATGATCTCCATCGTCACCGGCATGACACCATGATCTCCATCATCTTGATCTATATCAATGTGTCGTCACATGATCGTCTCGCCAACTATTACTCTTGCAACTATTGCTATCGCATAGCGATAAAGTAAAGCAATTATTGGGCGCTTGCATCTTATGCAACAAAGAGACAACCATAGGGCTTCTGTCAGTTGCCGATAACTTCAACAAAACATGATCATCTCATACAACAACTTATATCTATCACGTCTTGACCATATCACATCACAACATGCCCTGCAAAAACAAGTTAGACATCCTCTACTTTGTTGTTGCAAGTTTTACGTGGCTGCTACGGGCTGAGCAAGAACCGTTCTTATCGACGCATTAACACCACAGCGATAGTTTGTCAAGTTAGTGTTGTTTTAACCTTCTCAAGGACCGGGTGTAGCCACACTCGGTTCAACTAAAGTTGGAGAAACTGACACCCGCTAGCCACCTGTGTGCAAAGCACGTCGGTAGAACCAGTCTCGCGTAAACGTACGCGTAATGTCGGTCCGGGCTGCTTCATCCAACAATACCGTCGAATCAAAGTATGACATGCTGGTAAGCAGTATGACTTGTATCGCCCACAACTCACTTGTGTTCTACTCGTGCATATAACATCTACGCATAAAACCTGGCTCGGATGCCACTGTTGGGAACGTAGTAATTTCAAAAAAATTCCTACGCACACGCAAGATCATGGTGATGCATAGCAACGAGAGGGAGAGTGTTGTCCACGTACCCTCGTAGACCGAAAATGGAAGCGTTAGAACAACGCGGTTGATGTAGTCGTACGTCTTCACGGCCCGGCCGATCAAGCACCGAAACTACGGCACCTCCGAGTTCTAGCACATGTTCAGCTTGATGACGTCCCTCGAACTCTGATCCAGCCGAGTGTCGAGGGAGAGTTCTGTCAGCACGACAGTGTGGTGACGATCTTGATGTTCTACCGTCGCAGGGCTTCGCCTAAGCACCGCTACAATATTATCGAGGAGGACTATGGTGGAGGGGGGCACCGCACACGACTAAGAGATCCAAGGGATCAATTGTTGTGTCTCCATGGGGTGCCCCCTCCCCGTATATAAAGGAGTAGAGGAGGGGAGGGCCGGCCCTCTCTTAGGCGCGCCATAGGGGAGTCCTACTCCCACCGGGAGTAGGATTCCCCCCCTTCCAAGTTGGAGTAGGAGAAAGGGAAGGGAGAAGGAGAAGGAAGGAAGGGGGCGCCCCCCTCCCTAGTCCAATTCGGACTAGTCAACGGGGAGGGGTGCGGCCACCCTTTGGAGCCTTTCTCTCCTTTCCCGTATGGCCCATTAAGGCCCAATACGAATTCCCGTAACTCTTCGGTACTCCAAAAAATACCCGAATCACTCGGAACCTTTCCGATGTCCAAATATAGTCGTCCAATATATCAATCTTTACATCTCAACCATTTCGAGACTCCTCGTCATGTCCCCGATCTCATCCGGGACTCCGAACTCCTTCGGTACATCAAAACACATAAACTCATAATATAACTGTCATCAAACTTTAAGCGTGCGAACCCTACGGGTTCGAGAACTATGTAGACATGACCGAGACACGTCTCCGGTCAATAACCAATAGCAGAACCTGGATGCTCATATTGGCTCCCACATATTCTACGAAGATCTTTATCGGTCAAACCGCATAACAACATACATTGTTCCCTTTGTCATCAGTATGTTACTTGCCCGAGATTCGATCGTCGGTATCTCAATACCTAGTTCAATGTCGTTACCGGCAAGTCTCTTTACTCGTTATGTAATGCATCATTCTGTAACTAACTCATTAGTTATATTGCTTGCAAGGCTTATAGTGATGTGCATTACCGAAAGGGCCCAGAGATACCTCTCCGGCAATCGGAGTGACAAAACCTAATCTCGAAATATGCCAACTCAACATGTACCTTTGGAGACACCTGTAGAGCTCCTTTATAATCACCTAGTTACGTTGTGACGTTTGGTAGCACACAAAGTGTTCCTCTGGTAAACGGGAGTTGCATAACCTCATAGTTGTAGGAACATGTATAAGTCATGAAGAGAGCAATAGCAACATACTAAACGATCAAGTGCTAAGCTAACGGAATGGGTCAAGTCAATCACATCATTCTCCTAATGATGTGATCCCATTAATCAAATGACAACTCATGTCTATGGTCAGGAAACATAACCATCTTTGATTAATGAGCTAGTCAAGTAGAGGCATACTAGTGACATTAAGTTTGTCTATGTATTCACACATGTATCATGTTTCCGGTTAATACAATTCTAGCATGAATAATAAATATTTATCATGATATAAGGAAATAAATAATAACTTTATTATTGCCTCTAGGGCATATTTCCTTCAGGTTGTACATGGAAAATCCATCTCTGGGCTTAATGCGGATGAACTCCTCTTTCTCCCCTTTGTATAATCCAGACAGTATTTTCGTCAAAGCGGCGGGAGTGTATGGACCCTTCCGATGGCAGCAGGTGACATCATCTTCTCCATTGAAGTGCCACATAGGTCACCCCTTGGTATTGGAGCGGCTGAACCCCTCGCATTATGGATATCACCATAACCTCGACTATTGACAGTCCAAATTGAGAAAGCATCTTTATCTTGCTCATCAATTGGTGGACTTCCGTGCTATCTTCCTCCCTGAGGCTCTGGGGACGCCAGTTGAGGCGTTTCTTCAATGGAGCACTTGAAAATTCAGGAAGACCCAATCGGATTGGGTCAGGAAGGGATACGTCATCGACATAGAACCATTAGGAAGGCCATTCTTCAGATGCCTTCTTTGGCGTGCCGGATAGGTATCTGGTCCCGGCGATGCGCCATATCTCGGCTCCACCAACTTGGAATATTGATCCCTCTTGATTACGGGGGACGAGGCAAAACAACTTCTTCCATAACTCGAAATGGGCCTCACAACCCAAAAATAGCTTGCAAATAGCAACGTAACCTGCGATGTGCAGGATAGAGGCAGGTGTGAAGTTGTGCAGTTGGAGGCCATAGTACTCTAGAAGCCCTCGGAGGAACAGATGGATTGGAAACCCAATGCCTCTCAACAAGTAGGGAAAAAAGCATACTCGTCCCCCCTGGATGGGTTGGGGAACTTCTCCGCCTGCTCCCCACCGTCAAAGGAAGCCAATCCGGCTCTAACGGGGACTAGATCTGCAGGGGGAAGAAACCCCTGGGCCTGCAGCTTCACCTGTTGGCCGTGCGATACGGAAAACTTTTCCCAATCACCCTGTTTGGGGCCGTGAGAGCATGAGTAAGAGCTAGGAGCGCTAGCCATGTTGGGGTTATTTCTGCGGGCAAGCTCCGAGGATTCCTTGTTCGGGGGAGATGGTGTGGATTAGATCTGAAGATCCCTGTCTCTTTAAATAGACAATTCTCTCACATGGTCAGGATGGTAAGTGCAAAAATGCCCTGACCGCTTGCATTTGCTCGACACGTGGAAGCTGAAATCGTGAAGGTGCAGAAGCCAATGAGCGCGACATTAAATGGAAAGCCGAACACTGCTCTTTAAGATAGGTACTTTGAAGTGTTCGAAGAAGGAACCCGCCTTGCAATGCCGAAGACAATATGCGCGCCGGACTCATCATCATTGAAGCCTAGTTCGGGGGCTACTGAGGGAGTCATGGACTAAGGGGTCCTCGGACAGCCGGACTATATACATGTGCCGGACTGTTGGGCTATGAAGATAAAAGATAGAAGACTTCTCCCCGTGTCCGGATGGGACTCTCCTTTGCATGGAAGGCAAGCTTGGTGACTCGGATATGTAGATTCCTTTCTCTGTAACCGACTTTGTGTAACCCTAGGCCCTTTCGGTGTCTATATAAACTGGAGGGTTTAGTCCGTAGGGCAACAACAATCATAATCATAGGCTAGGATTCTAGGGTTTAGCCATTACAATCTCATGGTAGATCAACTCTTGTAATACTCATATTCATCAAGATCAATCAAGAAGGAAGTAGGGTATTACCTCCATAGAGAGGGCCCGAACCTGGGTAAACATTGTGTCCCCCGCCTCCTGTTACCATTAGCCTAAGACGCACAGTTCGGGACCCCCTACCCAAGATCCGTCGGTTTTGACACCGATAATTATCGTGCTATGCAACTTCCATTCGCCAGGGGGGACTGTGTTTACACATCATACCATGAGTTTCATGAATCACCATATCCAGATATTCGTTGACACAACTTGTTGCCAGATAATCTTCAGTGTGTGAAAGGCATCAAGCCTCCATGCGATGGATGGCTTTTGCAAACCCGACATGCGGCGATGTGGTTCATGCCAACAGCAAATATGCACAACTTGATTCGTACTGATATCTAGACTGAGCCATGTATTCTGCTAGTGTAGCACGACCCTCTTTTGTTGGATGTTATGTACTGTTGTTAATTTGAAGCACTCTAGTTTGAAGGATAGATACCTTTCTGGGATCAAGTGCATCCTTCACCTGTGTAGGATGTATCAATTAGACTTCAAGTGCCTACTTGTTAGTTAAACCTATGGTTAAAATGTGACACTAAATACGACTAGTAAGTACTCCCTCCGTTCCAAAATAGATGACTCAACTGTATACCAAGTTTAGTACAAAGTTGGGTCATCTATTTTGGAATGAAGGGAGTAGTACAGTAGCAGTATTAGTATACATCGGTCAAATTATTCATCATGTCCACACATTGAATTGACGTGACAACACGCTGCACGTGAGGTGACACAAGAATCCCAGCGGTGTGTTCAGGTATTCTGGACTTCAGATTTGGAGTACCACTTATCTGTCGAAATCTTTCATCATTCACTTAAAATAGCTGATTGATCATACATTGAGTACCATATAACTGGAATTAACCGATGCAAGTCTGAAAGTGCAACTATCCCTAGGTGGTTTTGGTAATTCCTAACAACATATAGCTCATTGAGCTAACATCATTCCAAGATGAACATTTCAGGAAAAGCTCAATGAATGGCATGGCATGGATAAGGAAAGTGGATCCCTCAAAATACTAAGGATAAAAGGATTGGCTCAAGCTCAAAAGCTCAAGACTCTACATTTTATATTTCAGTGATCCAAGATCACATTGAGTCTATAGGAAAAGCCAATACTATCAAGGAGGGATGAGGTGTTGTTTAATGAGTCTCTTGCTTCACAGTGCTTAGTGATATGCTCCAAAAACCCTCAACTACTTTCTCATATCCACATATGACCCAAACCAAAAGTCAAACTCGGCCCCACCGATTCTTTCTACCCAGAGCCATCGAGTTCAGATGTCATAGCCACGGCCACAAACCCTAGGCAAATGGTCTCACCGATAGGGATCTCGGTCTCACCGAGATGGGATTGTAATCTCTTTGTTTCCCTTCGTAACGTTTCGGTCTCACCGATATGAGCGATCGGTCCCACCGAGATTGCAATGTAAACTCTCTGTTTCCTCTTCGTAACGTTTCGGTCTCACCGAAATGAGCGAACCGGTCCCACCGAGTTTACCTGACCAACTCTCTTGTTAGCTTATTACCAAAATCGGTCTCACCGAGTTTGTGTAATCGGTCTCATCGAGAATACGTTATGCCCTAACCCTAACCATATCGGTCCTACCGAGTTGCATGTCGGTCCCACCGAAAACCCTAACGGTCACTAGGTTTACTAAATCGGTCTGACCGAGTTTGTTGATTCGGTCCCACCAAGATTGGTAAATTGTGTGTAACGGTTAGATTTTGTGTGGAGGCTATATATACCCCTCCACCTCCTCTTCATTTGTGAAGAGAGCCATCAGAACAAACCTACACTTCCAACTTAAAATTTCTGAGAGAGAACCACCTACTCATGTGTTGAGGCCAAGATATTCTATTCCTACCATATGAATCTTGATCTCTAGCCTTCCCCAAGTTGCTTTACACTCAAATCTTCTTTCCACCAAATCCAAATCCCGAGAGAGAGAGTTGAGTGTTGGGGAGACTATCATTTGAAGCACAAGAGCAAGGAGTTCATCATCAACACACCATTTGTTACTTCTTGGAGAGTGGTGTCTCTTAGATTGGCTAGGTGTCACTTGGGAGCCTCCGACAAGATTGTGGAGTTGAACCAAGGAGTTTGTAAGGGCAAGGAGATCGCCTACTTCGTGAAGATCTACCGCTAGTGAGGCAAGTCCTTCGTGGGCGACGGCCATGGTGGGATAGACAAGGTTGCTTATTCGTGGACCCTTCTTGGGTGGAGCCCTCCGTGGACTCGCGCAGCCGTTACCCTTCGTGGGTTGAAGTCTCCATCAACGTGGATGTATGATAGCACCACCTATCAGAACCACGACAAAAACATCTGTGTATCCAATTGCGTTTGAATCCTCCAATCCCTTCTCTTTACATTCTTGCAAGTTGCATGCTTTACTTTCCGCTGCTCATATACTCTTTGCATGCTTGCTTGAATTGTGTGAAGATTGTTTGACTTGTGCTAAGATAGCTAAAATCTGCCAAAGACTAAAATTGGGAAAAGGATAAGTTTTTAATTGGTCAAGTAGTCTAATCACCCCCCCCCCCTCTAGACATACTTCCGATCCTGCAAAGTCCAAGAAGGATTGGCTGGTGCTGCCGGCTGGCGTCAAGTTCGATCCCATGGATCAGGAGTTGATCGAGCACCTTGAGGCCAAAGTGAGTGCTGACAGCACGAGATCTCACCCTCTCATCGATTTGTTCATACCAACCATCGACAGCGAGCACGATATATGCTACACCCATCCTGAGAAACTTCCAGGTAAGACACCGATCGGCCGTCTACTTGCACAACGCAACAGGGCCTCGTTTGGCTCATGCCGTGCATGCGGTATACCGTAGTGCCTTGCGGTACTACCGCAGGCCTGCGCGGTAGTACCGCATGGTTGTGCGGTAGTACCGCATGTCGCGGGTTGAGTGAGTGGGTAACGGTTGGATTTTTCCTCTCACTATATAAGGGGGGTCTTCTTCTCCAAGTTGACTACCTCTTCCATCCCTAATCTCCATTGTTGCTCCAAGCTCCATTTTCGCCCGATCTCTCTCCCTAGCCAATCAAACTTGTTGATTCTCTAGGGATTGGTTGAGAAGGACCCAATCTACACTTCCACCAAGAGAAATTTGATTCCCCCCACTAATCCCTTGCGGATCTTGTTACTCTTGGGTGTTTGAGCACCCTAGACAGTTGAGGTCACCGCGGAGCCATATTCCATCGTGGTGAAGCTTCGTGGTGTCGTTGGGAGCCTCCAATTAAGTTGTGGAGATTGCCCCAACCTTGTTTGTAAAGGTTCGGTCGCCGCCTCCAAGGGCACCAATAGTGGAATCACGGGATCTCGCATTGTGTGAGGGCGTGAGGAGAATACGGTGGCCTTAGTGTCTTCTTGGGGAGCATTGTGCCTCCACACCGCTCCAACGAAGATGTACTTCCTCTCAAAGGGAAGGAACTTCGGCAACACATCCTCGTCTCCACTGACTCCACACTTGGTTATCTCTCACCTTTACTTGTGCAAGCTTATAGTGTGTTGTATCCTTGCTTGCTTGTGTGCTTGTTGTTGTTGCATCATATAGGTTGCTCATCTAGTTGCATATCTAGACAACCTACTTTGATGCAAAGTTTAATTTGGTAAAGAAAAGCTAAAAATTGTTAGTTGCCTATTCACCCCCCCCCCCTCTAGTCAACTATATCGATTTTTTCATGTGGTATCAGCTGAAGCCTTCTTGACGTCAACAACTGAGCGGAGCACGCCGGGTTGGACCGCGTAACGCAACTTCCTTTGTAATGGAGGTTGCTAGGTCTGCTCACCGGTCGCCCTCGCAATGTGCAGGTACGCAATGGGCGATGGGCCCAGACCCCTGCACGCATAGGATTTAGACCGGCGTGCTGACCTCTCTGTTAGGCCTAGGTAGCGATGCGACGTGTTGATCTCCCGAGGCCGGACATGACCTAGTAAAGTGTGCCCGGGCAGAGGGATCGAGCGTGTCGGGTAATGTGGTGCACCCCTACAGGGAAGTTGATCTATTCGAATAGTCGTGTCCACGATAACAGGACAACCCGGAGTTGTACTTCGACCTTATGACAACTAGAATCGGATACTTAATAAAACACACTATTTCAAGTGCCAGATACAACTCGGTGATTGCTCTCTCACAGGGCGACGAGGAGAGGATCGCCGGGTAGGATTATGCTATGTGATGATACTGGTTAACTTACCATCTACTCTCTTCTACATGCTGCAAGATGGAGGCCGCGAGAAGCGTAATCTTCGACAGGACTAGCTATCCCCTCTTATTCTAGCATTCTGCAGTTCAGTCCATCGATATTGGCCCTTTACACAAATACCCATGCATATGTAGTGTAGATTCTTGCTTGCGAGTACTTTGGATGAGTACTCGCGGCTACTTTGCTCCCTCTTTCCCCCCTTTCCGTTCTTCTCGGACGTCACAACCAGATGTTAGAGCCCAAGAGCCAGACGCCACTGTCAACGATGACCCCTACTAGATCGAGGGTGCCTACTACTACGTTCAGGCCGTCGATGACCAGGTAGTTTAGGAGGATCCCAGGCAGGAGGCCTACGCCTCTTTCAATCTGTATCTCAATTTGTGCTAGCCATCTTATGGCACCTTATTTAACTTATGTTTGTACTCAGATATTGTTGCTTCCGCTGACTCATTTATGTTCAAACACTTGTATTCGAGCCCTCAAGGCCCCTGGCTTGTAATATGATGCTTGTATGACTTATTTTGTTTTTAGAGTTGTGTTGTGATATCTTCCCGTGAGTCCCTGGTCTTGATCGTACATATTTGCATGTATGATTAGTGTACGATTGAATCGGGGGCGTCACAAGAGGCCAACAATAGACTGGAAGGGAACAAAATTGCAAAAGAGAGAAAGAAGAGAACTGCATACGGTGGCACATACAAAGAAGAACTTGCGGCGATGATTGTTTTATGATATATATTGTGAAGTGATTGACCTATGCAATTATTTTTACTTCACTAAGTTTAGGAAATCAGCTAGGTACGGCCACCTATAGCGGAGTAAACGTTTACCCCACTAATAACTTCACTCGATTCGATCCTCCTCTAGTAACATATGCTCTTATCATATCCTTTTATCACATCTTCACAAGCTTTATCTTAGAATAAAACCCGTATAGAATTATCACAAATGTAGGCTAAAAACAAGATTAGCCTCTTGTCGTATCTCTTGTACTCCAGGATCATATAGTATCATGTTCTATTTAACTTATGAACCTCATAACAGAAATGCATTACTCCTATAAAGGATGGTTGAGTACCCGCCTCCCTGGGCTCTCCACGCGCGAGCAGAGCCTCCTTGCCATCCGTTGCCGGATGGCTAGCTGCGGGAGCCTCGAGGTGGCTTCGGGCCTTCCGATCTGCCCGAACGACTCAACCCGGGTGATCCGGCTGAAATGTCCATGACGGGTGGATGCCTGATTTGTTTTTCTACTTTTTATATATGCTCGTGTTGCATCTTGGACCAGTCGCGACCCATCTTGCCAGCCCGTCTCACTTGGTTGCGGAATCGTAGAGCGGCACAGGTATGCGCATGCCTATATATCGCTTCACGCGAGTTGGAAGAGGCGCTCGCCTGAACCGTACAACACATAGCCCCGGTTCAAAAACACTGGCAGCTCCCTCACTCGCGGCTCGCCCTCCTCCAATGCGTAGCTAAATCCAAGTGAACACATGTATACATCAGGTGTGTAACTACAGAAGTTTTTTCTTTTGTTCATAGTTTTTTAAACGTAAAATTACTTGAAATAAATAAAACCCTGAATTTGAAGAAAAAAGTAACACATATTGAAAAATATATAGTTTGCAAAAAATGTTAATCATGCATTTAAAAATGTTAAACATGTATATATAAAACTGTTTCTGATGTATACGAAAAATGTATAGCCTATATAAATAAATAGACATCAACAAATATATTTGAAAAAATGTTAATGCAATACAAACTGTTAGGATAGTCTGAAAAAACTTGATCTCATACAAAAATATATTCCAACATGTATTTGAAAAAATGTTTAATCGTATTCAAACCAAAACTTAAAACCATGTACTTGAAGAAAAATGTTAATTATGTATTGAAAAATATTTAATGTGCATAAAAAATGTATCAGGTGTATATGAAACATATACAATGTATATGAAAAAAGTAGACATCGGAACATACGTTCCAAAGACCTAGTAAACATGCATTTGAAAAATGTTAACATTGTATAAAAATGGTTGATATGTATATAAAATTTACGAAATATGTATGAAAAAGAAGTAGAAACCATAACATATATTTCAAACATGTATTTTTAAAATGATAAACTTGTATAGTTTATTCTTATGTATACAAAAAATGTATTATGTGTAAAACATGTATATGTGTGCTAAAAATAGTAGACATGAAAACATATATTTAAAAAAATATTAATCATGTATTTTAAAAAATGTTAAACATGTATAAATAAATGTCCATGATGTATTACCAGAACTGTACAATATGTATTAAAAATGTAGCCAAGAAAAACAAAAAACAAAGAAAGTTGAAAAACCGATGAAGAAATAAAGAAAAACAAGAAAATCAAAGAACACCAAGGAAAACATGTAATAAAATGGAGAAAACCCCAAGGAAAACCGAACTAGTCCAGGTCCCAGCCACTATACATTGACCGAACCAGCAAGTGCATGCTTAAATATATGGTGTACAGTGAACATTTTTGTAATGTACGCTGAACATTTTAAAATATGCTTTGAACCTTTTGTGAAATATGCTGAACAATTTTAGTGTATGATAGCATTTTCAAAATGCAGATTGACCTATTTTGTAGAATTTGTTGGAGAATTTCTTAGTATACGATGAACATTTTTTATAATACACGGTGAACTTTTTTTAATATACGGTCAACATTCTCTTAATATACAATAAAAAAGAAAATAAAAAAGAAAAGAAAAAGCGAACGAAAGAAAAAAGAGAAATCGAAGAAACAGCGAATCCTACATGGGCCAGCCCAACTACGGGCGGCCTATAGGATTGGCTGCGGATAAGCCTCACGCGCGTACCAAAAAAAAAACGAAGTTGTATTCGACGCGTAATTTATACGGCATAACGAAGTCGTATTTAGCTTGTATTCTACGCAAGAGGCGTATTTCAGATCGATAAATCCCAAATCCCTAATAACCTAATCCCCTTTCCCTGCGCTCTTTCTTCTTCCCGCGTCCTTGCTGCTCCAAAGATTTTCGCTCGATTTAGGTCTTCGATTTCGCCGATTCATCCGCCGGTGCCGGATATGGCGTGCGTCGACATCCATGGCATGAGCGTGACGCTCACGTTGGTGGACCAGCTGTCGCACGCCGTGAAGAAGAGATCCGCCGACGAGAATCTTGTCCTCGCCGACGAGTCCGAGGCCAGTGGATGGTCTTCGGCGGTCTCCGACCGCAGGCTCGCCCTGCGCCGCCGGCGAGGTCCGGCTTCCTCTTCCTGCCGCCGCGGCTGCATCGTGGTGACGGAGGGGCCGGACTGCCGTGCCGAGGAGGCGGTTCAGCAGGTTGTGCTGGGAGAAATCGAAGGCGCCCAGCTAGCTGCACCGGAGATCAAGGCTTCCTCTGTTGAGGAGCTGGTCTACTGGACAGTACTCTAATCCAACAATCCAACCATCTAAAATCGCCAGGCCTGCTTGTGCAAATGTCTGAAAAAGGTTCAGTGTTTCTGCTCCCGTTGTGTCCATCTATTGCAGAGTCTTTTCTTTCTAGACCATATGAATAACCTCTTCTCTCTTCTTTTTTATGTCAATGTTGGAGCACCTTGGGGTGTCGAGGAGGGGACGCTACAAGAAGTTGAGGAGGCGTCATATGAAGTAATCAAATTACAAGTCAAGAGGCCGGATGTGCTGGAATGTGAGTTTAGCTAGCAATGGTCATGTCAGTTAGTACTCCCTCTGTAAACTTTTATAAGATTGTTACTTTAGTGATCTAAACGATCTTATAACAAAAGTTTACAAAGAGAGTACTTAGTACTATAGTTGTTTCCTGTAATATCGTGGCTCACGGCAGTATGTAAGCCGGAGAGTGGGTGGAGGGCGGCACGATATGAATAAAACCATAGTTTTCCCTATCTTGCATTGTTTCCAGAACCACGAGTTGGTTGCGAGATCTTATGGGTTTCACCTCTAGCCTACCCCAACTTGTTTGGGACTAAAGGCTTTCCTTAGCTTTATGTTTTTTGCTCTCGTCTTTGCGCCTTGGCACGATATGAACAGTTCATCGGCAGACTGAAAAACCTCTCCTTTCACCTCGTCTGCTCTGTAAACACCAGATCCTTCGCTCGACTCTTGCTAAATCACACATGGAAGGCGAAGCCAGGGAAGATGAGGTGCTGATGGCCAGGAGTTCTTCTACCTCGCTGTCATCTAGTTGAATCTTCCAAGTCTTGTAGAAAGAATTCCTCCTCTCCTCTGTTTATCTTCCGGTTCAAGTCGAATCAGCCCAGAACTATTTCGATGTGTTTATGCCAAGTGATGGGCCATGTTCTTGTAGGACAGAGTCCAATTCATTTATTAAAGTCGATAAGTTACCAAATGGGTGAAATTTTGCTTCTACAAAGTAGTGTAAGACTGAATATTCTGATAATGACTGGCTCGCTGTTTGGCTGTGACTACTGCTGTACTACAAATATGAATTCCTTAAAAAAAGGTGAAAAGTACACGTCTATTAAAGATTTGAGAAAAAAATTGAGCCAAAAAAAGATTTTGGTGTTTCCCAAACAATTCTGATTCTTAGAAAGCCTTTCCAGAACTACCCTTTTTGGTGTTTGTGCTGTGGCTATTATTACTGTACTAAAAATACAAAAAATGGATCTGGTCATTGAGGTTTGTTTCTAAGTTAATCAGGGACACACTAACTTATGTTCTGTTATGTTATTGTGATTTTTGTTAGCTTTAAATCAGATTTAAGGTGATCAATTTCATTAGATCAATCTCTGCAATACCCAAAGGCACACAATGAATGTTCATTTCAAATTGTGTGCGATGTAATCTTGACAGAGAATAATCTAGCAATATGGTGCCAAGTTTTGTGAACCAAACAAAACATGGATATATATTTCCCTCCTTTTTTTTGAAGCACCACCGTCTGAACAAATTAATGATGTGGAGGTTTGGCATGCTATAATTCATCTCTTTTTTGGTTGGGATGCAAGTTTAAGTGATATCTTGGGCTGCGGTTTTTCTTGATTTTTTTTTGATGTTCCTTTTCTATGCATAGTGAAGTCATAATAATTTTGATGGCGTCCTGTTGCTATTTTTAATGTTCAATGGAATATAAATATGGGTGTCCATGTTTTTTTCCCTATGCAGTTGAGTCTGATGGCCCATTAGATTCTTGCCTTTGATTTGTCATGTAGCCACTTTACTGAATAAAGATGATGTTTGGGTCCTGACAACATGTGTCCAGTGTTACTGTTTACCATAAATCTGTCTTTCTATTTACATAGACTTCCCCGTTAATCAGGATAAATTTTGTTCCTATATCTCCTTGGATGAAAGAGTCTTTTTGGGTACAGAAAGGGAACGGGGATTCAATTTATGTTCTCAACTGTAGGTTTGCTTTACCAGTTTAACTTTTCTTCCACATAAGCGCTTAATTAATGCACACATATACGCCTCTCAGGTCGAGGTGATCGGGCATCCTGCATCTGACAATTCTGCATGTGAAAACTTAGAAACCGCAATGCTCTACATAATTATAGTAGGTCAGAGAGAAATGACTTGAATAGGCTGCTCAAGCTTAAGTTCTCTGATTTGGGAAATAAGTTGTAGTGCAAGTTCAATTGATCAAATTCAAAGGGAAAGTTAAACCTTAAAAGTCATGGCTGGATAAAATAAGAAGGCATCGAGGATCGTAAAATGTAAACATAGTGTAGTTGGTAGGAACTAGGGTTCTACCAGGCCTAGACCATAGGTTCTAGGGGTGGAAGGGTGGATGGCGAGAGGTTGGGCGCGGCCAGCGGCGCGACGGCGCCGTGTTCGCGCGAGGAGGAGGAGGCGGCGGTGAGAGAGAGGCGGCTAGGGTTTAGGGTTCCGACTCCTAAGGGGAGCCGGGCAATAGTTATGACTTATTGCTTAATTTCAAAAGGTGGCCTTACAACTGTTTATATAATCCTTGTTGCTAATAAAAATAAGGTAAGTTGGGCTAAGCCCCTAACTAGACGCGCCCATGGGGCCTTCTCCGGCTATAAGCGACGCCGGTCATAACATCTCTCTCCCGCTTGCGCAAACAACTCGTCCTCAAGCTGGAAGTCTGGAAAATGTTGGCGGAACTCCTCAAGCTGCTCCCAAGTGGCGTCCTCCTCCGGAAGTCCTTGCCACTGGATCAACAAATGCCACACCCCGCGATGCTGCTGGACTGCAACACCTTCGCCGGTCCTGGTAGAAGGCGCCCGTCGGAGGTTGGAGGAAGCACCGGCGTGGTCGCCGGCGGTTCCCCGCGGAAGGGCTTCAGCAACCCCACATGGAAGACGTCATGGATGCGGGCACCGACCGGGAGTTGAAGGCGGTAGGCAACCTTTCCGATGCGTTCCAGCACGGAAAATGGCCCGGCGTAGCGAGAGCCCAGCTTGCGCTTCGCGTGCGGGTCGAGTGACTGCGTGGAGCGGTGAAGGAGGCGCAGCCACAACCAGTCGCCCACCGCAAACTCCGCCTCGCGGTGGTAGCCGTCGTAGTATTTCTTGGACAGCTGCTGGGCCTGGAGAAGTCGTTGGCGCACCTCCGCAAGGATCTCGTCCTTGCTGCGAAGAAGGTCGCCCGTCGCCTCCGTCCTCGCCGTCTCGGGGTCAACCGGTACGATGGGCGGGGGCAGGCGGCCATAGACCACCTCAAAAGGCATGGCGTGCAGGGCGGAGTGGTATGAAGTGTTGTAGCATTACTTCGCCCATGCGAGCCAGTCCACCCAAGCACGGGGACGATCACCTGTAGCACAATGCAAATACATGACAATCACCTTGTTGACCACCTCAGATTGGCTGTCCGTCTGAGGATGGAAGGTCGTACTCAGGCGTAGCTTCACACCCGCCATCCGGAAGGGATCGTGCCAGACATGCCCCGTGAACACCGGGTCCCGGTCGCTGACAATCGAAGAGGGGAACCCGTGGAGGCAGACGATGCCATCAAAGAAGGCATGCGCCACGGAGGCGGCAGTGTAGGGATGGCCGAGCGCGATGAAGTGCGCGTACTTGGAGAAGCGGTCGACCACCGTAAGGATGACGGACTTGCCGCCCACCTTGGGAAGGCCCTCGATGAAATCCATGGAGATGTCGGCCCATACCTGAGAGGGAACCTCTAGGGGCTGGAGCAGCCCGGCCGGTCGCAACGTCTCCGTCTTGTTGCGCTGGCACGTTAGGCAAGAACGCACCCAATCTCGTACCAGGGCCCGGTCTCTGGGGATGTAGAAATCGCCGTGGAGAAGGTGGAGGGTCTTTTGCACGCCCTCGTGGCCGGCTGAGTGTGCCAGCAGCAGGACCTGGTGACGGAGGTCGCCGTGATCCGGCACGAAGAGCCGACGCCCATGCAGGAGCAAGCCATCCGCCAAGCGCCACGGCTCCTCCAGGTCGCCAACGTCGAGGTGCTATCGAAGGGGTTGAGCGTCCGCGGTGGCCCTGCGGATGTCGTCAATGAGGGCGAAGGAGGGCCCCGAGCGAATGCAAAGGGCCGCCCCTGCGGAGTCGACGGCGTCCGAGTCGGGGTCGGCGTCGCGGCGGGACAGTGCGTCGGCCACGGTGTTGAGGCGGCCCGGGCGATACTCGACGGTGGGCTTGTTGATCCACTAATGCTGCGGCATGGTGTAAAGCCTCTGGTCCAATAAGAACTTGAGGCTGTAGTGATCCGTGCGGATACGGAACGGCCTCCCCCAGAGATACGGCCGCCAGTGGCGCACGGCCTGCACCAAGCCAATGAGCTCTCTCTCATAGGCCACGAGCTTATGATGGCGCGCGGCGAAGGGCTTGCTGAAGAACGCAAGCGGCCCGTCGCCCTGATGAAGGACGGCGCCAAACCCCACGCCCGAGGCGTCGCAGTCCACCATGAACGGCTTGTCGAAGTCGGGCACCTGGAGGACCGGACCCGTAGTGAGGGCCCACTTGAGGCCCTCGAACGCTTGGTCGCCTCAGCATCCCAGGCGAAGGCGTCGCAGCGCAACAGGCGTGTGAGCGGGGATGCGATGACGCCGAACTCCCGGATAAATTTCCGGTAGTACCTCGTGAGGCCCAGGAAGCCTCATAGGGCCCGCGACGAGTGCGTCATCGGCCAGGCCGCGACAACTTCCACCTTTTCAGCATCCATAGCGACACCCTCGGCCGAGATGACGTGGCCGAGGTAGGCGACCGAAGGCGTGCCGAACGAGCACTTCGAACGCTTGAGGTGAAGATGGTGCGCTCGAAACTCGTTGAAGACGATGGCGACGTGCTGAAGGTGCTCCGCCCATGAGGCACTATAGATAAGAATGTCATCAAAGAAAACGAGCACAAACCAGCACAAGTAGTGGCGGAGAACATCGTTCATCAAGGCCTGAAAGGTCGCCGGGGCGTTGGAGAGACCAAAAGGCATCACCAAGAACTCGAAGTGGTCGTGATGAGTCCGAAACGTCGTCTTCGCGACATCGTCCGGGTGCATCCGCACCTGGTGGTAGCATGAACAGAGGTCGAGCTTCGTGAAGAAGCGCGCCCCATGTAGCTCGTCCACAAGCTCGTCGACGACCGGAATGGGAAATTTGTCCTTAGCGTCTGGGCGTTAAGAGCATGGTAGTCGATGCAGAAACGCCACGTGCCAGTCCGCAACCGCATTGCGGATGAGGAGGACCAGCGCCGAAAACGGCGAGGTAGAGATTCGGATGATGCCCAAGGCGAGCATGACTGCGCGCTGCCGCTCCAGCTCGTCCTTCTGCAACTGAGGGTAGTGGTAAGGGCGCACCGCCATAGGGGCTGTGCCCGGCAGTAGGTGAATGCGGTGGTCGTACTCCCGAGCTGGCGGAAGGCCCTGGGGCTCGTCGAAGAGGTCGCGGTGCTGCTGCAAGAGATGATCCAACATGGGGTGCTCAGGCCCTGCAGCAGTCGCCGCCAGCTGCAGATGCGGCGGCGCTGGTGAGGCGCCACCCACGCCCTCCCACCGAACGCGGTGACCCAGGCGCCATAAGGTCATCGTCATGGCGTCGAAGTCCCAGAGGATGGGACCCAGGGTCCGCAAGAAGTGGACGCCGAGGATGAAGTCGAAGCAGCCCAAGTCGATGCCGGCGCACGTGATGGTGAAGTGCTCGTCGCCGATGGTGATGGGGACGTTTCGCGCAATCCCATGACATCGGAGGCGGTAGCCGTTAGCCACGGTGACCTGGAGCTGCTCCCCGCCCGTCGGGTGAAGTGCCAAGCGGCGCATGGTCGACTCAGGCAGGAAGTTATGGGTGGAGCCCGTATCCAGGAGGGCCACGAGGCGCTCGCCGTTGATCATCACCGGCAGGAGCATAGTCTGCTCCGCACGTATACCCGCGAGGGCATGAAGGGAGACCACGAGAGCTGTCACCGAAGCGGGCACCGGTGCGACCTCCACAGCAGCTGGGGCGGGCAAGTCGCCGAGCCCGTCGGCGGCGATGTCCTCCTCGATGTAGTCGGCCGCCTCCAAGTAGAAGAGCCGTGGGCAAATGTGGCCCGACATGTAGGGCTAGTTGCAGTTATAGCATAGCCCCTGGCGACGACGCTCGAGCTGCTCGGCCGGGGTGAGCCGGCGGAAGGGCCGTGTCGCGGCCGGGGTGTTGGTCGCTGCAGAGGACGGAGGCGGACGCCCCGTCACTGGTGGTGTCAGGGGCGGCCTGGCTGGCCGGCGGGCGCCCCGAGCCGGCGACGCCTGCTGCAAGGCCTGCGCGCGACGCTCGACGCGCGGGATAATACATGGCCGTCTGGAGGTCCTGAGGTCCCCGCAGCTCCACATCCACGCGAATATGATCCGGCAGACCGCCCACGAAGAGCTCGGCCCGCTGGTGAGCCGTCACGCCGGGCGCATGGCACGCCAGGGCATGGAAGCGGTTGGCGAAGTCCTGCACCGTGGAGGTGAAGGGTAGGCGGCCAAGCTCCGCCAGTCAGCTCCAGCGTATCGGCGACCCGAAGCGTAAGAGGCAGAGCTCGCGAAAACGCTACCATGGGGGCATGCCGCCCTCGTCCTGCTCGAGAGCGTAATAACAAGTCTGTGCGGCGCCTCGGAGGTGATACGACGCGAGCGTTGCGTTGCCCCCGGAAAAACTGGTCACATTGATTAAGCCAACTCAGGGGGTCCTCGGTGCCGTCGTAGGTGGCGAAGTCGGGCTTGGCGAAGCGCGGCGGCGTGTGGTTATGGTCGCCGTGGCCTCGTCGGCGCGGAGCGGCGAGGGGGGCGGCGCTGGGTCGGTGGCCATGGAGGGCCCCCCTGGAACGGAGGACCGTCGAGGCCGGCGGAAGGGCCGGCGAAGCTGGAGGGCCCGCATTACTTAAGGGGTGGCGCCGGCGGTGACTGGACATGCGGCGGCCCCGAAGCCATCGTGTAGACCGGCTACGAAGACCTGGCCAACCAGGCCGATAACGGTGACGGCGAGGGGGGAATCCTGACTTGCTGGATCGGAACCCCCGCCGCTGCAGTAAGGGCCGGCCCGGAGCTGGCAGGTGGTGGCGGCGCAGCGGCAGCTGCAGCGGCGCGGCGGAGACCGCCAGGGGCGGCGGCAGCCACGGCGGCCCGGTGGTGGCGACGGGCGGCGCGGCTGGTTGCGGCCCTTAGGGCCCGGCCAGGTACAGCCGGATGCCCTTGACCGCCTGGGCGAGATCCCGCAACGCCCTGGACACCTCCTCCGGTGTGAGGACGGCGGGGGCGGGCGCGCCGGAGGAGACCAGCGCGGGCAGAAGCGGGGCGGCGGCCGTGGTGGTCAGTGGAGACGCCGATGTGGTTGGCAGTGGGAGGGACGGGGTGGGCTGCGGCGCGGACATGATCGAACCAACCTGATACCAGATTGGTAGGAACTAGGGTTTTATCAGGCCTATACCGTAGGTTGTAGGGGTGGATGGCGAGAGGTTGAGCGCGGCCGACGGCGCCGTGTTCGCGCGAGGAGGAGGCGGCAGTGAGAGAGAGGCGGCTAGGGTTTAGGGGGCAATAGTTATGACTTATTGCTTAATTTCAAAAGATGGCCTTACAACTGTTTATATAATCCTTGCTGCTAATAAAAATAAGATAAATTGGGCTAAGCCCCTAACTAGACGTGCCCATTGGGCCTTCTCGCGCTATAAGTGACGCCGTTCATAACAGTAGTCATAATAACTTCCATGACCTCGTGATTGCTTGTTAAATTCCTTTGAGTTTAATTTTTTATTTTGCCCTGAAAATGCTTCAGACCAGCTATTTCCCGCCGTAGGTTCCTACAGGAAAAACAGTTGTCCGAACAGGATCATCCTCATTTCCTTTGTGCTACTATGTCCTTCCCATGGCAAGATATGCACCACTTTTACCTTTTCTCTGCACAAGTTCAGTCTTCTCCCCTTGCTCACTCCAGTCCCGATTTCTTGCTTCTAGGCAGTGGACTCTAGGTGTTCTGACATAGATATTCCTAGGAATAACTAACAAACTTTTGGTCAATCAGCTGCTAATACTGTAAAACCAGAAATAGTTCAGGTTCTTTTAATTGTGAAACCATCTCTTCTTATTGATTGTAACCATAAATTAAATTCTGATATCAAGGAACTGCGTAGGATGAAGTATCTGCTACTCACATGTTGGAGTTTTTTCGCAGCAGGACAGTACATGATTTCTCAAGGAAAACAAATAACATCATACATTGATTATAAGGCTTTACCTTTCTTTTATGGAGCGTTACATGCATCGGTTATGTTTGGTCTGAAGACCATTTTGCACTATCACCAATAGTGCACTACATTTCAGAAATTGTAGGAGACAGGATTTTCAGCACCCGGGTGCCCCTACACCCTCTATGAACAGTAAATTCAAAACAAACTCAAAAAAATTCAAAAAAATCTGAAATTTTGGGACATCGACCATCATGAAACTTTTGATGATCTTGCAAAGTTTTAGCTAAAAATAACATTCGATGAGCACTCAAATAGGAGTACATTTTTTAGCAGTGATTTTTTTTTTGTGAGGGCTCCCCGAAGGTTATTTGTTGCTGAAACTTTGCAGGAACATCAAACCTTTAATACTCTTTGATCCCTGAAAGTTTCAGATTTTTTTTATTTTTTTTCATTTTTTTATGAACTCCGCCTATGTTGTCTCAACATAGCCGGTCCCAAGCCCGGGTAAAGAAGGAGGGTTGTGATAGGCTTGGCGAGCCAACGTAAAAACTCAGCCACTCTTATGGAGATGAAACCCAAGTCCAACATCGTTTGAGATGGTTTGGGCATATTCAGCGCAGGCCTCCAGAAGCTCCAGTGCATAGCGGACGGCTAAAGCGTGCGGAGAATGTCAAGAGAGGGCGGGGTCGACCGATTTTGACATGGGAGGAGTCCGTTAAGAGAGACCTGAAGGATTGGAGTATCGACAAAGAGCTAGCTATGGACAGGGGTGCGTGGAAGCTTGCTATCCATGTGCCATAGCCATGAGTTGGTTGCGAGATCTTATGGGTTTCACCTCTAGCCTACCCCAACTTGTTTGGGACTAAAGGCTTTGTTGTTGTTGTTGTTTCATTTTTTTATGAATGTACTGTTCATGAGGGTGTAGGGGCACCCGGGAGCTGTTAGACATTTCTCGAAACTGTATTGATTTTTTTATTTTAAGATTTGGCTTAATCTGACCAATTAGATTAACACATTCTTTTTTAATTGCTATCAGAATTGAGAGATCCAGCAAAGATATATGTCAAATTGTTTATTGTCTAGCTATTGGTTTCTATTGATATTCATGTCAAATCTCTATTGATGATCATTTTTGTTGTGATTTAAGCAAGATAGTGAAGGCTAGTTGAAATGTCTAGCTAGTGGAACACCAACCGCTGTTTACATCGGTGTACAAACACGATTACATATTTAAGTTGTTGTCCTTTAGTGCTACCTTTGTTAGGCTTCGGAGTTCCGTCGGTGGGGTTTTTCTACTGATAGGTTTGTGGCAGCATTTCTAGATGTCGGTTGTCATGAGATCATATGTTGGTCTCGTGTTTTTTCAACCTATTAATTATGTCTTCATGTTTTGCAGCAATTAAGGCATGGACTTGTGCATCCGAAGATGGGGATGCTAGGAGGAAGTCCTTCATTTTTTCGGAAAAAGAAGAGTAGAACCACTAAACAAGAACAAAGAGGACTGAAATCTCAAAGGTCAAAAGTCGTGTTGTTGCATGCCATCTCATTGAATAACAAATTTTACATATGAAGGTTACCTTTTGCAGATAATCTATATATGGAGTGAGCTTATAAAACATTTGGATTTCTGCATTGTTTTATTGACTATGGATTGACATAAAGATCTCCAAAATTCAATGACTGAGGTGGTGTTTGTTTTTCTAGTCCCTGGGACTTTTTGGAAAAGACTCTCAAGGAGGTGCTTCTAAGGACTTTTAGCAAAAAGTCCTAAAAAAGTCCCACCCTGTTTGGTTTGCTAGGGATTTTTTCTAGTCCCTACACCAAAAAGTCCCTGGAAACAAACACCCCCTGACTCTACCGTTAGGGAACTTTCTATCTTACTGTCCAGCTATAAAAATACGATTTTGCTAAATTTTAGTTGCCTGGTAATTTTGAAAATATTGGTCCCTAGAATTGCACTCGACTAAGCCTGAAATGTGATCTTTGAAGGTGTGCCATTTTAGCAAAATGTTGATGCCATTTTTGTTCTACAAGTTGTTCATGGAGTTGGGGCTGAGAACATGATAGTTGGTGTTCTAGTAAATGTGTTGCAGTTATGCTCGAGTCATGGGTGTTCTAGTAAACGCAAAGTAGTATTGCGGCCATGGAACTTGAAAGAAAACCAAATTCATAATGTATACACAAGATCATAGGTGGGCCATGGGCATATGGGAAGTTAGAGCAAACAAAGTTCCCAGCGAAAACTTGCAAATGACAAGACATTGGTAAATAACACTTTGCATTGAATGGGGGCCTATAATTGACCAACATACAAGGTGTTTATACACGGAAATCCCATCGGTACATGCCATAATAAAAAAAACCAGCTCATACCCACCAAGAAACAATCGTACTATCATGGTTCACCAGCTTGTTACCCAGCCCGGCAAAGTTGTGTGCCTGGAACAGGATAAGCCGGCAAATTCTCTGATAACTCATCGGTACAGTGTGCATTTTAGCGGTCTGCATCCAGTTCTTGCTCACCCACAGCTATAGCCCGATCTCATTACACCATGCACTTCCAGCATCTGCTGTCCAAAATGTTCACCTGTCCCTCCACAGCTTAGGGTTTGATGTTGTTTCAAGATTCTTGTGAGCAAGAAAACTTCCAGACAGAGCAGCAGTTCTCATCGCCTAAATGTGCAAAATAAATAATAAATAAGTGTGTAGCACCTGCCATTCAAGCAAAATAAACACATTACAAATGCTTGAAGTCTAGAACATTGACACACACCTGCCAAACTCGATTCCTCTTCAAATTCATCTTCCATACCAAATCTTCTGTGCCCAGATGATGTTGTAGCAAGAGGAAGGTATGGATGGAAGGAGAAACCGTTGACAGTATCTAACATCAAGGAGATAAAGATCACATGGACTGTACCATAAAAGAATTGCATATATGTTACGTAAACTTCTCTATAGACAAAAAATTTAGAAACACATACCAGCAGCTGCTTGGAAGCCTGTCACCCATTGGCCACCTTGAAGGTCGTAAATATGGACCATGCCGTCCTGTCGAAACACAAAAATCATGTTTCAAAGGTTCAATGGTTTGGAATAAGAACAAGAATGAACCGAAAACATGAGAAGCAAACCTGCCCACCAGTGGCAAGATGCTTGCCACAGGGCTCAATATCAAATTGTACTCTTTGATTAGTAGTATCACACGATCTGTACAACCTAATGAAGGGATTCCACACACAAAAAAAGGGAAGAGTTTGACAAAAGTCAGAAGAATATGATTCCTATATAAAAAAAGACAGATTAACCTATCAATTCCACTTCCCAAATCCAACAGACTAATTGTACTTATTCCAAGCAGTATGTTGAATTTTGGAAGTAAACTAGAGTGTGTTTAAATACTTACTTGTAAACAATGTCCACGGTGTTCCGAATATCCCAACATAATATGTATGGATCCTAACAAGAAATCATGGCCAGGTCAGTTGTTTGTATCGTCCCAAGATATATGTGATGAAGAAGCTTGAGATCAATTATTGAAAATACGAGGAGTTTTAGTTACCTTCCGCCCTCCAGTATATAAATAATTTCCATCTTTCGAAAAAAGCACCTGAGATTTGCATCACTGTTATTTGCTATCTATACAGCAAAAGCTAAGCAAGTAGTGTTGCTTTACAAACCTGTGTAACACCCCCAAGCTGGCCATGTAGAACATATAATGGCTCCATGTTGCCCTCCGCATAAACAGCTGTTGTCTGGCTATACGAGCCAACTGCGAGCATCCCATTTTGAGGAGAGAACGAGATTGAAGATATTATACCTGTTGGAAACAAGGAGGTCAAAAGCATCCACGACTGTTTTAAGTCATGGGAACATGATAATAAAGCATATTCATCAATATTAGCCAAAACTTGAACTGATAAAAACCTGTCAAGATATCTACAATAAGCATTCATGCAGAATCTTTCAGTCTGTGCATGAAACATGTATTTATGTTTAAACTACTAGTCCTAGTCGCAATTTATATCCTGATTTTTTATAGTGAAAATCCTTCCAAAGTTCTAATGCGAAGTTCTTTAGAAAAATAAGATAAGAGGAACAACAAGGTCCTGGCACAAAGTTACTTTGGAGTTTGATTATGCAAAAATAATAATGAAACTGATATTATCTCAAGATTCCATTCATTAGTATTGTGGTAATAAACTGACATTGTTACTCACAAAAAATCATTGGTAAACTTAACAAGTCATGACATTAACATTTAATTCATGTGATGGAAAGTAATTTCTTTCTTTCTTGGTGAATCCTTAAACAGACAACCAAAGTTGCATGCAGACTAAATCAACATTAGCGCATTTCTCTGTTTTCAAACCCCAACTGAAATCATATGCTGTCTTGAAGCATAGTAAGTAGTACTAAGTAAACCAGTGGAACTTTCACTTACCAGTTGGCCCTTCACCCCCTTTAAGCAAAGAGTATTGCTCAAAATCTCTACCAGGCCGATGAACATCAAACACTCTGATTGCTTTGTTATATCCAGCAAAAAGCCTACATACCACCATATCCATGTTGAGTAAAGCATAAGCAGTAAAAAAGATTGTGCTTCAGTGTGGTTGCAAACTTGCACGGCCGTCACAATTTCAGCATTTTTCTATTTGTAACACAAATGCAGATCACATGGTAGAGTCCATTGCACATACTTGGATCCTGTAGAATTAAACGATATTGAAAGTGCAGCCGTTATCTCGTCCATGGCGTCGTATGCTCTGTAAGTGCATCGAAGCTGCAGTTACCACAATGAATCATCAGAAATGGACCTTTCATTATCCATACACCAAACGCAACAAAGCCTAAGCAACCAACCCTACCTCTCCCGTGGTGGCGTCCCAGAGGTGTATCGGATGATCGCGACTGGTGCTAGCAAATACACAGGTGGCCGGATCTGCAAAACAACACAGCACATTTGCATTCACCAAAGCTGCACAGCTTGCAATGCAACCCGCCGTGACATTGCAAAGGAAGCAATCCACTCACCAGACACGGACATGTAGGGGTACCAGCAGAAGTCGTACACGGGCTCGCCCTCGTTCACCTGGAGGCTTGCACCATAGGAGTCTGCAGTTAAAATGCAAAACTCAAACACAGGAGAAATGACTAAAAACGGCAGCCATTCAAGCTATAAAACAGGCGGCACCTTGGCCTCCGACGGCGGCCTCTGCAGTGTCCTCCGCCGCAGCACCGTACGCGTCCTCCGGCCTGGCCGAGAAAGGAACAAGGAGCGTTAGTCGAGGGCATAAGAAGGTACGGGAAGGAAGAAGGAGAGGCGCGCGCGCGTACAGGTAGAACATGCGGAGGGAGTTGTCGTCGGAGCTGGTGAGGAAGGAGGAGCCGTCGGGCGACCACTTGACGCCCTTGAGGAAGTTACCGGCGGAGGAGGAGCAAGGGGAGCGGAACTGGTCGGCGAAGTGGTACCGGCGGCGCGGCGGGAGATCGAAGCGGAGCTCAGGCCACGAGTACGCCGCCGCAGCGTCCTCCTCTGCCGCGGCAGCAGAGCCTCCCTCCTCCTCCCCCGTCCCGTTCTCCGCCGCATCCTCGAAGTCGCCGGCGACCGGCGCGGCCGCTTGCTCCTCCGCCGCTTCTTCCATCGCTGGAACTCTCTCTCCTCTCCGGCAAAGCGACCAGACTGCTTGCCCGGGCCGGGCCTGGGGTTTCTCGAGGGTTTTGGAGCGGCTCGTGCCCTCGTGGGCCTGGCCCGGTGTTAGCCATTGGGCCGTGACGCGTCGGGCACCCTCCGCAACCCCACGTGCACGGCACGCACGCACCCAAAAAAAAAAACTCTAACCCACCACTTCCCACCGGTGGTTGCATTGCAGTGGTAGATCCGGCGAGGCGAGAGCAGCAGTAACCCCCACGGCAAGCGCCATGTCCGACGAATCGCCGGCGACGGCCGCGGAGAAGACCCAGCAAGACGAGCAGGACGGCGGAGGGTGGGGAGGCTGGGGCCTCTCCGTGTTCTCCGAGATCTCCCGCAGCGTGCGAGCTCCCTCCGGCCCCTTTCCGCGCGTTCGCACTTTTTTTGTTCGTTTGTTTGTTGGTGGACGGCTAGGGTTCTGATGATGTGATGCGGTGCGTCTGCGCAGGCGGTGGAGGTCGCCAAGAGCGCCATCGCCGACATCCAGCAGCCGCCGGAGCAGGAGGCGGGCCCCGGAGAGGGGGAAGACAAGGGGAGTAATGAGCCGGAGGGGGAGGAGGAGGACGAGCGCCGCAAGGCGGCGCTGGATAAGCTGGAGAACGCCGGCGAGGACTCGCTCCTGGGCCAGGCTAGCACCTACCTCGCCGCTCCCTCTCGCTGTTTTTGGCAATGCCAGTGAATGTGGTCCATGGATTGGTGAAATGTTGTTTGTGACTTGCGTGTTGGGGTTCTGCAGGGGCTCAAGGTCTTCGATACCTCGGTGGAGAGCATCACGACCGGGACGTGGCAGGCGCTTGGAAGTGCATGGAGGAGTGGCTCACTGATTGTTCAGAAGTATAGCCCCCTTTTGATCTACATTTTCTCTTTCTGCTCTGATTCCCTGGGTTGCTTAGTGTTTGGTTTTAGTATATTGCATGTGTATACTGAATTGCTGAACCTGCAGTACATGGAACAGTGGAAGCACCTATGAGTCTATGATCAAATCCTCGGATGATATGAATAATTAGCTGTCCACTCAGAATGCTGATTATGATTATAATTTTCATGAATTAAAAATAAGAGAAAGCTGGTGATATGATGCTATTCTTTTCCCTTTGTTGGTTGCAGAATTAGTATAATGATGTCCTGCCTGTTGGTAGGTTAATCCTTGCATTCAGCTTATGGTCAATGTGAATGATGCGCCATTAACTAGCTGTTTTATGTAGCATTGATGGGATTCTAAAAGCATCACTTCATCCAGACGCCGCTTTACTGTTTTAAATTATAATTCTGTTAATGGGTCGTTTTGCGGTGTTAATATGTCAAGTTATCTTTTGTGTTACTGCTGGACATTTAATGATGTTTTGAGTGCCAATAAACCTGCAATTATTTCTCCTTTGCTTGAAAAAGGAACTCTAATTTGATGTGGTTACTTTCTTAGATTGGAAACTTCTGCTTCAAGCCTTGCTGAAACCATTCAACAAGGAGAGCTACCTGCCAAAGCATCTGAAATAGCACCAACCATTTTGGAGGTGAACCCTAGAATTTAGTATTATTTTTTTCTTCTACTGTTCTACCCATTTGTGAAAATATTTTGATATTAAAACCTTGATAACCACAGACAGGGAAGTCATTTACAGCCAAAGGAATGGAAATGCTTGAGCGTGTTGGAAAAGAGACAATGGAGTTGATCATTGAAGAGACTGGTATGGAAATTGAAAAAGAAGGTACTGGTGAAGGTGACCAGCAAACAGAAGAGGAACAGTCTGAAGAAGTATCATTCGACAGATGTTTCTACATTTATGGAGGACCTGATCAGTTGGAGGTGTGGCTTCTGTTTTCACATTTTCTTTGTGTGCTGGATTATCAGTCTCTCTGACTCTCCACCCTTCTTAATTTGTGGTCTTTTCTATACTAGGAACTGGAATCCCTGTCAAGCCACTATGCACTGCTATTTAATAGGAAGAAAACAAAACTTGTCGCTGAGCAGAAAACTTATTATGATGGAAAGATCAAAGAAATACAGCAGCTATTTACTCTTAGTACCAAGGATGAGGAAGATGGGCCAGACTCTGACAAAGGGAAGAAGATTGAAGCAGCTGATACTGATGGTGATGCAGAAATGAAGAAGTTATGTGACTCGAGTGTTAGCAAGGCTGCTAAAATGGCTGCGGGGTAGGCATTACTTGTTCACCCTGTAAATTCAAAATTATTATGTTAATATTGTTGTCTGGTTTTGTCAGGTTATGATGCAATTAGTGGGATATTGTTCATGTATAAAAACCCATGTTAGCATGTGGTTATGAAACTTAAATAGACAATGAACATGATTGCACATTCTGACTGACCTGACAGAGATATGAAACTACTAGGGTTACCCCATTTTTTCTGTCCGCCAATAAGCTCATTCCAGTTTTACTCCTGTAGAATTCTTCAAGCATTTGAGCTTCATATTTTGGCACTCATTTCTTTAAACATCTTACATGGTTACACTAATCGCCTTTGCAGGTTCGCAACTGGCTTGGGTGGACTTTCTCCGAGTGATATCATCAAACGAACTACAGATAGGCTAGAGACCATTCACTCAGAGGGCGTTCATGTAGGTCCACATTATATAATGCTGTTTCTCCTAAAATTGTAATAATGTCTCTGATAAACTGTCGTCCTGCAGAGATTGTCAGAGATGTGCTGCCTTGCAGTTTCTCAGCTTCTGGTGCTTGGGAAATCAGTTATCTCTGCTGCCAACAAATCAAATGACGAAGATGAAAGTGATGTGAAAATCGATTGGCCTGAAGATCTCATCTCGAAGGCAGAAATCATCAGATGGAGGGCGCAATCCATCGCTGTGGATATCGAGAAGGTCGCTACAAGTTTTGCTACAGGTGGACCATGAAAACAATCTATTTTTTTGCCTCGTGCACTTGAATGTTGGACGCGCAAACTTAATTTTGCTTTTTGAAATCCGTAGGCATCTCAGATGTTGCTGAAGCTTACACAGCAGCGATACAGAATGCTCTGGCAGACAAGCAGGGCGATGTCCCACATCAGTCGGTGCAGGAGAAAGCCAAGGACATATCCAGCCATTTGAAATCCGACCAGACGAGTGCCGTCAGCAAGTTACAAGACGCCCTCCAGTACCTCGCATACGTCGTTGTCTGCACCTCGATGCCAAGTGTTTAGTCCTGGAGTGCCTCCTCCTTGCTGTTGTTATTGTTAACCACCTCTTCCTGTACATTTTGTGTGCGCGGGTTGGCAGAGTTAGGGCCTCTAGCTAGTTATGAAAGCTACACTGGTTGTCTTGTGGTGTGTTTGTTCAAGCGTCGTGAAATCAGTAATTGGCTGTGTCTCATTTGTATTTCTTGGCACATGGCAGATTGTTGCTCTCTACTTTTTCCTGAGAACAATGAGAATTACTGATATATGCAATTGAGATAGAAGTTTACCGAAGTGCCGCATTTTGTATTACATATATATACACAATGTTAGTTGTTTCTTATTTATTTATTTTGTCGCACGTGAGATACTATTGAGAAAGGAGAACATATTATTGTGATTTGGCACATGAGATACTATTGAGAAAGGATAACATATTATTGTGATTTGGCATGTTCTTTGATCAAAACCCGTTTACATTGACCTGGCATGATGATTTCTTGAAGTGGGCACTTTGCAAGCGAAGCAACTATGTGTCATTAAGAGCCCATGAACAAAATAAGTTGAGCAAAATCAGTCAAATCATCTCTTTCCAAGATTCTAAAAAAAAAAAATCTCTTTTTCAAAGACATTTCTTTGCGGGTGGCATCGAATGTTGATGCCTTATTTACGCTTATACTTCCCCACATTACTGCATCTCAAAACCAACAATTACTCCGGTTGTATCATCTTACTGGGTACATATACATATTGTAGGCCAAAATTGTCAAAATATACTCCCTCTGTAAAGAAATATATCCTTCAGATCACTATAGTTGGGAACGTAAATGGTACAAGTCTAAGCAACCAATGGTAACATACAGCGAAAATCACAATCAAGACGTGCAAAATTCCAGTGTGAATCCAGATAGGGTTGTGGAGTGGATAGATTTCAGTAATCATAGTAATCAGGCTGCTAATAAAGAAAAGCGTATGTCATTAAGCTCGCACGTGTATTATCAAGTCAACAACATATTGTGGCATGGGATACAGTCTGTAGTACCTCATAATTTCTCCATGAGGTGCGGCCCAGTATTGCATCTTTTTTCTGCATTCAACAGCTTCTAAATGTCCACTCAATTATATGCATAGCATAACACAGTTCTCCTTCCGCCTTCTGGCCTTAGGTTGCTCACAATTTACCTCAACTCTGGAGTCAAGACTCATGACAATACAATGGCAGAATGGGACACTGAGAGGTCAAGAAGTATACATTTCAGGCATTGTCGATTCAGTTCGAGTGTTTTGACCTCTGATTTACATATTACAGATGGTGGCATGCCACAAGCCCACAACTATATGCACATAGCTTGAACACTATGTATTAAATGGAGTAAAACTGAATGCTGCTGAGAGATACAATGTGTGGGTAGCTACTACATATTCGCGCTTTGCTCTTTGATTTTTGCCAGTTTTGCATTTATGAGTTTATCTAATATTGGGGCCTCAAGAGGTATCGGGTCAAGACATCTCTCGTGTGCAGCATTGTTCACCTGCAAAGGAGGGGGAAATAAACAATGTTCAAACATCTTCCAGAGACAGGTTCACAAGAGAAAACTAAATATGCAACGGTTCCCTTTCACACAAAAGATACCAGCTCTTATTGACATGCGATGTGTACAGATGCTTGCCTAGTGTTTATGTAAAGACCTAGATACAAGCAGGCATAGTATGGGAAAACTCAATAAACTACTAAATCTTTTGGATTGTGATTCAAATTTCAATGTTAGGTAATGTCTAACCTCTTTAAGTAAAAAGCTTATGGCTGCTTCATCATCAATAAACTCCTTGAGGGAGCTCTTCAGAAATTCCATATCCAACTGAATCTGCTGAAATCCACTTCTGTTGAAGGTCTGAAGCCGGACAATTTCTTGCAAACTTTTCAGGCAAAGCTTGAGGACAGTAGAAATTACAGATTCCTGAAATTTATGTCACACAAGAAATTACTGTCAGAATGGATATATGGTGTAAATGTAAATAAAAGAAAATTCTACATGATCACCTAGCAAGTTAATCCTAAATTTGAACTATAAAATTACTGCTGCAACAAGCCCACTAGATTCAATCAGTAAGACACATGACCTCTTTCAGAAGACACACTCTGACTTGTGCTGCATTTGGACTGCGGTGGCTTTCTAAAAAACAATTATTATTCTTTTGAAATATTCTTGACGTATTTTTGTGTTCTAAAGTGAAAATTTGTCCATCAATTTATGCCGTGGTGTACTTCGAAGAGTGTAACGATATGAAAGTTGTTTTTATGACGAGTCCAGGAATATGTGCTCATTTTTTCATGTGACCATTCTAGGTAGTCAAAAAGATAACCTCTGGTCCATGGCTAGAAACTGACCATGACACTCCTACTGTGACAAGCTCATATGCCTAGAAGGAGCAGTCACTAACTTCTGCCCTAACTCTGGTTGACAGTTGCATTATGGATCCCCAATCCAAATACTGAATAGATTATAAGATCAATGGTTTCAACTCAATATGTTTATACTAGCAAGGGAAAGGACTTCTAATCAACAAGGGATGGAAAACATCCTAAGGGTATCACGCATTTTGTAAAACAAAAAGGGAAACAGGCAGTATCAAAAGTTATATAAGAGGAAAGTGAAGCAGATCTCCACCTGTGTGTATTCAAGTTTGGTGAATATTTCCATTTTCTGTTCGAATAATTTTGCTAGATGATTTTCTAGAAATTGACTTCTACTCCGGTTTGTGTTTGATCGGTTCAACATGTCTTCTCGCATCGGATTGCTTCTAGAGGAAGTGGTGCTGCCAGTGCTATCAGAATGCCGATGCCGCCGGATTAAACCAGGTAAGATCTGCTTGACTTCAGATACTACGCCATTGAACTGCAGGGTAAGAAACATTTATTATTGTATTAGTAAGAGAAACCCTTCCAGCATGAGCTCATGTTCTTGAAAAGCAGATGGCAGTAATATGCAGTAGTGACGTGAAATGTAAGAATTCGGTTTTAAGATGAAGTAGAGTCGCATGGATGTATCTAACACAAAGACAAGTAATTCGGGACGGAGGGAGTATATAATAGGATAAGAAACGGAACAGACCTCTAGGAGAAGTAGATCAACAAACATGTTAACTTCCCGTGGTTCCTTGTGCTGTTTTGGTTGAATATACAGAACACAAACGTGAGCAAAAAATAGAATTAGCAGAATGACCAATGAACGAAAAATAGTTCATGTTGGATAGGATAGCTAACCTTTAGCCAGACCGGTGTCGAAAATCGCTTATTAAGAAGTTTGGAAATCTTCTGAGTCTTTATATTTATGTACTGAATCCAGAAAAACAATATTCAGCTACAGCCAGATGATAAGAAAATGTACTTCAAAGTGAAAACTTGAATTAAAAAAATGTTCCCAACTATCTCTCGGCAAAAGCAACAGTTCCACCACATGTAAACTACTCCCTCTGTTCCATATTAAGTGTCGCTGATTTAGTACAACTTGTACTAAATCAGCAACACTTAATATGGAACGGACGGAGTACGTCATTATTACTGAAGATGTTTATTAGTTCAACATTCTAGACCAATAAGAATATTATGACTGACAGTTTTTCATGACACATGGTTATTCTAAGCTCCTTTAGCATCTAATGCTCGTGATGCTATTTTTGGACCTAACTTGACATGCTCAACATTCTGCATGAGTTACATTACTCACAGAGCTGCAAAAAAACGGTCAAAAAATTCTCGGAAAATTCAGAATAGATTTGAGTACACCCATCACATGATTGTCAGTTATAATAGTGCATGCTACTATGCTGTAATTATCCAGAAAAATAATAGAAAGCCCTAGTCGACCAAGTCATATAAACCTTCTTTCTTTTCAATATGAACAGTTTCACTGTATGGCACACGGGGAGCATACCACCATACAGAAAAAATATCAACTAAGAATTCAAATTAATAGAATGAAAGGGAAAGAGAGGTACGGAAAATGTCTCTGCCTACATGTTGTAAGAATTTCTCCCCAGATGAACGATATAGACGACATATCTCCCCAGGTACAAAAGGTGGTCCATATTCAGAGCTACGTGCTCCCCCTCCAGAGAAAGAATCAGCCAAGTCCTAGAAAAATAACAAAGTTCAGAATCATTAAGCACATATTCACCTGTCCAGTTTCTCAAATGTAAGAAAGGCTGTCAGCAAGTGAAGAAATATACCTCTGTAACTTTAGGAATCGTTGTCTGTTCTATGAAAACACAAAGCTGCGCAAGCATGAGCACCAACACTGTTGGAACCTTGTCAATTTGCACAAAATCCACAGTACTTGACTCTTGAGAGAAACCCGTGCTTCTCCCAGAAAGCAGATGAAAATGCCCATCAAGTTTCTGAAAGAAATCTTGAAAACCTTCTTGTACCCAATCAATAATCAAATCTTTCAGCTTCACTAGCAACTCTGTATTCCCATCTATAAGATGACGGAATTCCTAAAAGCACCATAGTCAAAATGAGACCAAATATGCTACAAACTGTATAAGGTTTCTCCAACACAAGCATGAGCAATTTAGTACTTGGGCAGAACTATTTTACATTATTCAACATAGTAACAATGGAAATGAATGATCACATGATTTTTAGTGCTTCCAGACATTTACCTGCAGGAGATCTATACACCCTTGGGATACTTTAATTTTGCTTTTTTCCATGGCAGTTTGCAGCTGTGACTCTTCTAACTTCTCGTTTGATGTTGAGTGTGTGACCAGTACATCTGCTCAGCCATGCCCAATAGATGTAAGTTTACTTTCTTGTTTTCCAATATACTTGTACTATTACAAAATAAATAATAAATAAGTTGCTGTCAAATGAAATCCGTAATCGAGAGGTACAATCAGTTATGTACAAAAACTGCAAATGAAAGCAAACTGAGTGGGAGGGGAGTAACCTGATATTTCAGTTTGAAGATGAAGAAAGGCAGTTGCTATGTGTTGCTTAATAATGTCTCGAGTAGTCTGACACAGCAAAGAAATAATTGCTTATTACATATTAAATCAGCATCGAGAATAATACACAGCTCTTTAGACATGGATGTCCCAAATAAGCAACTACAGAAGGGGATTGAATAACATTCATTATATCCCTGAATAAGAACATACAAGGGACGAAAGGAAATTAGCAGATCTTAATCTTAATTAAAAAAAACTTGAGAAATTTAGCTTATCTTACAAAAAGAAATTTGTTCTTTTGTGAATTCACATGAGTTGTCAAGATAAGATATCTCATAGGTCACCTTAGCAACCAGTGCTCGTATAGTACTCAGCACTAACCGACCACAATACAACTGAGAAAGGAAACCAGCGTATACTGGGCAAGCTTCTGTTTCCAGTCTATCATAATTAAATTTGGATAATTAGGGCTATCAATTTTAAGGTGCACTCCCTGGCCGTCTTGCCTTCAAAAATGGGACGGAATTAGCAGCTAATATGATTTGCCTCCACCAACAGTGTCCCTCGTTCCAACACTAATCGCTTTGTGGTAAGTGGAAAAGGCAGTATTGTTTCAACCAATATTCTGAAGTAAGAAACGACCAGAAAGGATCACATAACGCTAACGCATGGAGAAAATTATGCATATTTAGCATGTAGTTTCTACTTGATTCTAGGCAAAACAAATCAACTGGGTGACACAATATGAAATCTGTTAGTATCGGATTTATAAAACACGAAGAAAAATATATCATTTGTGTCTTAAAAGGTGGAGCATATCATGATTTGAAACGTGAATGCGACTGTTACAGGGTGAAGACTAAACCTCCAATGAAAAAGCTGGCAGTGCAGCCTCTGATATAACTTCATCGATGGCAGTTGCATCCTCCCATAAACCTCCTGCGATCATCGTATCATAGAAGGATTAAGTCAAAAAGAAATACAATGGTCTTTCAAAACCCACAGTAATATCGTATTAAGATACATGGACACTGAAGGTTAAAATAACTTAACATGCATGGCTATTAATGGTAAAGGCACCACCAGCACTCTCAAGAACAACAAAAATATTGACATTAAGGGCTCTGATAATAGATGAAACATAAGAATTTTCTCAAGGTAGGAGTTAAATATCCACTACTGAACTGAGTTGATACCAATTCAAATTTTAATAGTTAGTTTCTTCAGAACTCAACCAAAGTTCATCCTGAATTTGAAGACCACTGCTTTGCAGTCATTCTTCCATTATACATAGTACAGCACAACAATCCTTCCATTATAGTACAGCATAACAATTCTTACATTATACTCAGCATAACAAGGAAACAAAGTAAAATATTATGGAATGATTGGACAAAACTTACTTTCGATCATCATTCATAAGGCAAATCACCATGGTATTTGTGCAAAATGTCCTTTGTAAGTTTGTATCGACTAATGACTAAAAGATCTAAATGGAACACGACTTATTCATGTCTTGGCAAGAAAAGAAAAAGGAACATGTAGAGCTTTACACTATTATTCTTGATATAATGGAAACACATTTACGATAGCATTGTATCATAGATAAAGCTCTTACGTAGCATTGCCAGCAGATCTGTTGATGGAATTCTTTCCTTCAGAGCCTCTCTGACTGTTTCATAACGGCTTCACGCAAAATAGCACAAATAGAAATAAGACAAAAGTATATGGGTTGAATTTCTAATAGTATAAATTTAAGATAAACAAGAAGCAAAAGCCAAAAGGGGAGCTTAATAGAAAGACTGGTTTCAGTTCGTCTGAGGCCACCTCAGATTGAAGCAATTTTTGTGTCCAAGTTCCACCACATAAAATATGTATTGGCACACTACAAATCAAGCATATGTACAGGTAACATGATGCCCAAGAGATAGGAAAATATTCCACTTCGCATTTCCTTCTGTGTTGTACTTCCTCCGTTCCTAAATATAAGTCTTTGTAGAGATTTCAATAAAAGCTACATACGGATGTATATAGACATATTTTGAGTGTAGATTCACTCAGTTTGCTCTGTATCTAGTCCGTATTGAAATCTCTAGAAAGACTTATATTTAGGAACCGAGGGAGTAATTGGTAGTAAAGACCGTGCGGAGAGGAACGGCGCCCCAGCTCCACATGCTGGTGCTGGCGACGGACCGGCCGACGGTGGCGCCGGTGATGGCGATGACCCAGCTCGTGGCAGGGGCCAGGCCGTGCGCGTCGCCGCGGCCGCAAACGTCGACGCATGGAGGCGCCGCCGGCCGGCCGGGCTGATGGCATGGTCGTCGACTCCCTGGGGTGGCGGGCCGGGAACCGCGCTGCGCGCACCGATGGCCTGTCCGTCGCGTCCGCATGGCCCGCGCCGCCCTCCGCGGCTGCACCATGGAGTCCTGGCCTAGGCTGCGTGGTCAGCTGGAGCAGCAGCACGATCAGCATGGCCCCACCAACATGCGTGGCCACCCTAGAAAAGGGAGGCGCAAAAGAAAGCCAAAGCAAGCTTTGGCGGTAGCCCAGACGGGCAGGGCCTCTGTTGCTGCAGGAGATGACGGAGATGCGCGAAGGACGCCTGTCGGTGGCCCCCCGCCTGGCCCCTCGGCTGCTCCAATCCCCAGCGCGGAGCCAGGCCACAGGCCAAGTGGCACGCCCCCATTCGTGGAGAACACTCCGGAAGGATCCCGAGATTTGAATCTCTGCACCATCGGATGCCCCCGAGGCGGATAGCATGGGCCCTGCTTCTGATGCTCCTGATCCGAGGAATTGTCGGGACCTGCCCGATATGCACGTGGGACCAGCCTCACAACCTGTGCCGGCCTGCTTGTCGGGGCAAAGCGGCGTCTCGCCTGCCCTCCCACCTGACGACGGCCTTGTCCCCGCTGACCGGTCCTCCGGGCCCCATGCGTGCGCCGTGGTTGGAGGAGAGGAGCGCCCCACCTCGTGCCCGGTCCCCCAGGCCAGGGCCTCTCTACCGCCCCAGGCCTAGCCCATCGAGGACCCTGGGCTCTCGCCCCAGGTGACTATTCTGCAGAGGCCACAAACCCCGATCACCGCAACGGGACCCAACATGGAGGCCCGCACGCCTGCGCAAGCCCAACAGGGGACGAATCTGCCTGCTGCCGAGCGCTTCGCATCCCCGCCGATCACCATGCGCCGATCCCGCGCTCGTCCCGCTGCGCCAAGTTCCCTAACGTTGTGGGAATTTCTGGCCGCCGCCACCAAGCACATCGCTGCGGCCCTGCCGACGCCTGGGAGGAGGCCGCGCAGGCCCCTGAACTTCTCCCCCCGTCGCGGCCGCTGCCCACCAGGCGGCGGCGCCACCCACAGCCGAGAGACGTGCGCAGGTCCAAATCCTGCGCACCCTGGGGATCATTGGGACGAATCAGAAGATCACCCCCGCCGAGATGAAGGCCTACGACGGCATGTTTGCGATGCCCATCCCACTCGAGGTGCTCAAGGCCATGGCCGCGTTGGTCGATCGCGAGATCCCAGCATGTCTATCCTGCCCGCCGATCGCGCCAGCACATGTCGAGGTCGCCTGCACAACCTAGGCGGCACCTGCCCGCTCCCCGTCGATCCACTGTCCATGGATCACGGCCTTAAGATTGCTGTATGGAATGTGCGCGGCCTGAATTCACGGAGCCGGCGCACCGCCATTCGCTCGCTGTTGGACACCACTGCTGCCTCCATTGTATGCTTGCAGGAAACTAAGATGGAGTTGCTTTGTTCGTCTACTGTTCTTGACACCCTCGGTTCAGAGTTCGATGACTATACATACCTCCCGGCTCTTGGCACGCGGGCGGCATCTTACTGGCTTGGAAGAGCAGGGCCGTGACTATCACGGACCCGTTGTTCACCGCGAATGCCCTCTCGGCCAGAGTGACCACGGCCTCGGGCATCCCTTGGTGGCTCTCTGTAGTGTATGGACCTCAGGACGACGTGGACAAAATTGCGTTCTTGCTTGACCTGCGGGAGATTCGTGCGGCCTGTCCCGGGCCATGGATGCTTTGCGGAGACTTCAACCTCATCATGCGCGACGAGGACAAGAACAACGGCAACTTAAATCGTCGTATGATGGGCAGATTCCGCCGCCTCGTCAATGACCTTGCGCTTAAGGACGTCTACCTCAACGGGCGTCGCTTCATGTGGTCGAACGAGCAGTCCCCTCCCACTCTTGTGCACCTGGATCGTGTGCTCTGCACCTCGGACTGGGAGGATGCACACGGCGAATGTCACCTTCGCTGCCTTGCGTCGGTCATCTCGGACCACTCCCCCCTGCTGCTGGACTGCTCCCCCATGCCCACGGCGCATAGGCGATTTCATTTTGAGGACTTCTGGTTGAGGCTTGATGGGTTCCATGACACGGTGGCTGCGGCCTGGGGCTCGGTCCATGACCCTAACCCCTTCCATCGATTGATGTTGCGCTTCCAGGCCACGGCGCGCAGGCTTACCAGTTGGAGTGCCAAGACGACAGGCAGTATCCGCGACAAGTTGGCCATCTCTCGGGAGCTCATATCGCGCTTTGGCAAGGCCCAGGAGGATCGAGCTCTCACTCCGGAGGAGGATTGGCTGCGAAAGCGCCTCAAGGTCTCGTACCTTGGCCTCGCTTCGTTGGAGCGCACCATCGCCAGGCAGCGCGCCCGCATCGCCACGCTCAAGGACGGCGACGCTGGCACGGGATTCTTCCACCGGCAATGCTCCTTTCGTCGTCAGAAGAATCGGATCTTCAGCCTGGCCGTGGATGGGCACACGCTCACCGACCAGGACGCGATGGCGCAGGCTGCTTTTGAGCACTTTGACGAGATCCTGGGCACGGTCGTCGACCGCGACCTTACGCTCAACCTGGAGGGGCTCATTGAGCCTTGCGATCTGGCGAGCCTGGACGCTCCCTTCAGCGTGGAGGAGGTATGGGACGCGATCAAGCGCCTCCCCGCTTGCAAGGCACCTGGGCCTGACGGCTTCACCGTGGAGTTTCTGCGAGCTTGCTGGACCATCGTTCGACGGGACCTTATGGATGTCTTCCAGCAGCTGTTCGAGATGCGGGGCCGTGGCTTTGGCAAGCTCAACCAAGCCCTCATGACCCTACTGCCCAAGCGCGCCGACGCCGAGCAGCTCCGCGACTACCGCCCGATCTGCTTGATTCATATCGTGGCCAAGATATTCACCAAGGTCCTGTCTCTGCGGCTTGCCCCCAGATTGGATAGCTTGGTCAGTCGCAACCAGAACGCGTTAATCACCGGCCGGAGCCTCCACGATAACTTCATCCTCGTGAGGCAATCTCTCAAAATGTTGCACCAACTCAGAGCTCCGCGGATCATGCTCAAGCTAGACCTCACGCGCGCCTTTGACTCCATATCTTGGCCATTCCTCTTTGAGGTTTTGCGCCAATATGGGTTCGGGGACAGATTTCGGGAATGGCTTGCGATCCTGCTATCGACGTCCAGCACCCGTGTCATGATGAACGGCGAGCCGGGCCCCCCGATCTGGCACCGCTGTGGCCTGCGACAGGGCAACTCCATGTCCCCCCAGCTGTTCGTTCTCGCTGTGGACACGCTTGGGCGGCTGATGCGCCGCGCGCTCGATGCCGGCATACTGCAGCAGTTGCATCCTCGACGCCCGATCACGGCGATCTCCCTCTATGCTGACGATGTGATGCTATTCTGTCATGCCACGCCGGAGGACGTTGCTGCCATCAAGGGTATCTTGACCCTGTTCGGCAAAGCGAGCGGGCTGCTGGTTAACTATGCGAAGAGCTCTGCCACCGTCCTGCACGGTGACATGCAGGGACACGAGGTGATCGCCCAATTGGGTTGCCCGGTGGTGCAGCTTCCCATCACTTACCTGGGCATCCCGTTGTCGACGCGACGGCCTTCCGCCGCCCAGTTGCAGCCCCTCGTTGATACGGTGGCTGCCCGGCTTCCTACCTGGAAGGCGTGGCTCATGAACAAAGCCGGGCATCTTGCCCTTGTCAAATAGGTCCTCAATGCAATACTAGTGCAGCAGTTGCACGCGTTCGCTCCCCCGAAGAAGATGCTCAAACAATTGGCGAAGATCCAGCGAGGCTTCTTGTGGGCTGGGCGGGCCGTGGCCAACGGTGGCCATTGCCATGTCAACTGGAGCCGTGTGTGCCGACCTATCGCGTATGGTGGGCTGGGAGTCCGAGACCTGGAGCGCGCTGGCCTCGCGCTACGCTTGCGATGGCTGTGGTTCGCCCGCGTCGATCCGGACCGTGCTTGGCAAGGTCTCGATCTGCAGTTCTCACACGAGGAGCGCGCTCTCTTCTTCGCCTCCACTACCATGATCATTGGAAATGGCTCGACGGCGCTTTTTTGGGAAGATCGCTGGATTGGCGGGCAGTCTGTCGGTGAGATAGCTCCCCTACTCTACCAATGCATTCCCAAACGTCGACGCAAGGCCAGGACGGTGGCAGAAGGGCTGGCGGGTAACTCTTGGGCACATGATATACAAGGGGTCCTGGGTCTGCACGAGATCGGACAATACCTACTGCTATGGCAGGCTGTGTGACACACCATCCTGACGAACGAGCCGGATCGCCTGCTCTGGAGGTGGACGGACCAATGGCATCTACTCGGCGCGCTCATGTCATGCGGCCAGTTTTCAGGGATCCACACGGTGCCATTCTTGGAAGCTGGTATGGAAGAGTTGGGCGCCTCCCAGGATCGCTGCTGGACTGCTGAAAGGCTTGCGCGACGTGGCTTGCAGCATCACCCTCGATGCCTCCTTTGCGACCAGGCCTTGGAAACTATCCAGCACCTGCTGCTGACCTGCCCCTTTGCACGCAGACCTGGCACATTGTCCTTGATTGGTTGCATATTCCGGTCCAAATCCCTGATCAGGAGCACACGGTCACGGAGTGGTGGCTGAGCGCGAAAGAGCTCGCGCCGCCGGCGCATCGGAAGGCCCTCAAATCCATCGCGCTTCTTGTGCCCTGGATGCTATGGAAGCACAGGAACGCGTGTGTCTTCGACAACGCCACGCCATCCATTGAATCACTAGTGGATAGGATCAAGGACGAGGCCCGTGTTGGGCTAAAGCAGGAGCCCAGGGATTTCGGGTTGTTCTGCCCACAACCTGGGATGTCCACTGATTTTGTGCTTTTCTATGTACTGCTCACCTCCTAGGAGGATTGTTCTACCTTTTCCATGAAATGAAATGCAAAGGTCCTTTGCGTTTTCTCGAAAAAAAGTAAAGAACATGCACCAGGTTGTCCATGGACTTTACACCAGAGCCCCAGATATGGCCCTTTCGCCATTCTGGCACCTCCGACCTCAATATCATGACAGCAGAGGAAGTGAGCCTGGCTCACTTGGTTGGGGGAGAGGATGTACAATCCAACCGTCTGGGTAAAAGTTCTAGTGGGCACAAATTTGGGACTGCCAGGACTTCCCTTAAAGTTTTCAAAAAATATTATGCCAGCAGTGCAAAGCAAAGCAATAGTATAACTCTCGATCACTAGAAGGAAGAACAATTTTCATAGCCCGCTTAAGCTGTTTCGATCATGTCAAGAATGAACATCAATGAAGATTGAAGAAAGAAAAGATTTAAGAAAATAGAGGAATTTGACCATCTCAGCTATACCTTCAAAGTTCTGTCAGTTGCATGATTTTAGTTTGGCGATGTGCCATAGTACTTTGAGATATCAGTTTTTTTTCTGAATGCGTAAGCTTAGAGAATACTTAAGCAAAAAATAAAGTTAAGTGACTCAAGTAGAATGTTCAAGCCAATTGTTGGATTTGGTAGCAAAGGAAGAGATCTTCCAAGAAAAATGAACACAAATTCACCGCAACATTCAGAGAAAGAGAGGCTTTGCACATCAATCAGCACACAAAAAAATACACGCTAAAAGTGCATTGAGAACTGGAGATATAATATGTTATGACACACTACTTCAGGTTCCACTGTTCAAAGGCAAATTACTTCCTGTTTTAGCAAACAGGATTTAGTGTACGACTTCATTTTTTACAATGGTAATTGCCTTGGTCAGTATTCTTGGTTCCATAATGGCAAGTACAATGGACAGGACGACGACATAGTCATTCATGATTCAAAAATAGCTAATGGTCCACTTGTAAAATTGCATAAAGTATGTGATGCTTACTTTGTGAACAAAGCATGTGCAAGTTCAATGAGACGACTTTCTGAATCAGGAAATATTATGAGATAAGCCCGGAATGTCTTTGAAATATCACCAACTGAAGCCTGCGACAGAACATACAAAATAGCATTATGATATATATATGAGTTGGCAAAAAGGGAAGTAAAGTGCTACAAATAGACAAGATCTGTAGGGTGTTAACTATACTAGATGATTTAATGCATGTCAAAATCACAATATAGGCAACACAAGCTAGGTGGATTGCAGAATTTCCACCCAAAATAAAATGCAAGTTGTTTATTTGTTCTAATATTTCTGATATATACCTGTGTGGGCTCGGTCTGCAAATTTAAAAGGCAATCTTCGAGCTTCTCAAGTAGGTTTGACTTAAGGTTGTCGACCTGTTCATAGATACAACATAAAATAGTATGACAAGATTTACAGAGCAAATGGCAACATATGCAAATAGTGTGACAACTATTTATCAGCACAATATGAGCACAAACTCTGACTTCAATATGCACATCATAATAACACAACTAGTCCCAATTATTATTTGCATAAAAAGATCATGAGGCTGTACCATATTATTTTCAGTAATTCACTGTCAAGCCACATGCCCATATCATACACATAGTTCCAGCACGTTCTATAAACAGTGATTCAATGTATTTGCAATGCCTCGTTTGAGTGATTGAAAGTGATGGATAGAGAAAATGATAGTTGTTTAACATGACAAGCCAACATTATTTGCATCAGAGAAATGTTTTATGGAATGGCTCAGTAATCATACTAAATTGGACTTTGACTAACAGATTGCATTTACCTGTGCTCCGAATAAATCACACCCGCTGCCTAGTAGAGATACAAGAGGGAAGCTTCCGATTCAACAATCATTAAGTTTGGAAATTCCACAAGGCTATCTGATAGGGTTCTTATGTGTGCAAACTGTAAAAGCACTAGACATTATGACCACTAGCCAGTTCATGTCTGAGGGTCAAATAGTGATAATTAAGAGAGCACACACTGTTAGGAACAAATTGTGTGTCAAGTGCGAAAAGAGTAGTGACCACTGGCTATGATACATGTGTTTTGTATTTTATGCAATTTACAGATGTTTCTCTCACCATCCAGTACTCATCCTTCAAGTCAGGAGTGTGGACAGGTGAAGAGAGTTGGAAAGAAGAGCAAAGCTATTAAGTTTTTGTTAATAAGAAGACCAAACCGAGAGCTGCTTGGAAAGGATGGCAATGGGTCGGGTTCGGCTCGGGTTGAACCGATGTCAAATCCATGAAGCCATTCTCTGTATTAAGCTCGTCAACGCAGTGGGCTGGAACGATATTAACAGGAGGTGGCACACACGCGGAAAGGCTGTGGTGCATACATGGGAAGGCAGGTGAGCTGCTCAATCCAGAGAGTCACGCGCTGGCAGGCGGACAAGTCATACAGAGCCGATCAACGCGGTGGGGGGGGGGGGGGGGGGGGGGGAGGCAGCAGCGACTGCTGATGCAAGATTGGATCTTGGATCGAGACAAGAGACCGGAAAGGAAGATCAGGATCAGGAATCAGGAGAGGGGACGAGTTGCGGCGCCCAAAGGAGACCTAAACCTAGGCTCCAATGCCATGTTATGGATGCAACTTGATTGTATTGCAAGACCCAAAGGGCATATATATATTACACAAAACTTGGGGTACAAGGAAAGTAAACATAGCCTAATAAGACTCCTAGACCTAATACTAATACTCCTTAACACTCTGTCTGCCCAAAAAAGAAGCACACGCAGAAAATCATGCCTGTGTCAAAACCCGATGGAATGGATAACAATCGGGTATGGATATCCATTGGGTCCTCTCCTCTCAACATGTATACGCGAGACCTCAGGAAACAACAAAAACGCTTGCCAATTTTAAGATCAGCACTTCAGACAATATCAAATAAGCACAAGTCACAATGCATCCATTCTCAATCTAAGTTGCACATGAAATGACATGGCACAACATCAAAGATTCTCACAAAATGACATAGCACAACTTTAAAAGTCGGCGGAGTAAGTTACGATGCTGAATTTTTCTTTGCTTTTTTAGATAAAATTTTTACTATGGGGGAAACGATAGTATGGTGGATCAGAGAATATTGCCCTACAAGTCAGACTACTGGGTCGGGTTCGGGCATACCCACATGTATAGAATTATGTCCATGCCCTACCGAAGACTAGTTGGTTCAGGTTCGGGCGCTGCCCATGGGTGCAAAAAATATCCAAACCCTGCCCAGGTACCCGCAAATATCCATCGCCATCCTTACTGGAACAAAATTGGCATGTAAATAATGAAGAGATAGAAAAATACATACAGGAAAATTAAGTTGCTTAAGAAGCACCACAGCTTCTGCTCTTGCTTCAATAGGTTCAGAATCTGAATACAACTTTGCCTGCAAATTTACTTAAAATAAGTAAAGAGTAACAGCAGTAAACATGATGATACGATTAGGATAGCACAATTATTTAACAAAGCAATGGAACACATTATATGCCTCATTATATGCCTTGTAGCAAGGGGAAAACACCCTGAAGACTGAAATTTTACATCATTGCTGTCAAACTAGATGATACCCCGCGCATTACTGCGGAATTAAAGATTACTAAATAACGTATAGAATGTAAATCCATTCATTAAGATTCAAAGCATGTGGGAAATTTTAGCAAAACAAACAAAAACAAAAATCTTAAGATAAAAGATTATAAATCCCACTGAGACTGCACTAATGCGTGCTACATGGTACAGAGGCTCTTTCTATGTCTAGATCACACGGATGTTGATAGATCAAGATAGCAGATCCAGTGGCTACATCAACGTTGATGATGTGCATTGCAAGAACACAAAAATATAGCTATTAATGTTTGCTAGTGGGGCTGATGACGTGCAGGCATGCATAACTTGCTAATGTGGCATGGCTGCGTGTAGAGGAAAAATAGATTGTGGGTTCCAACTACTTAGGAATAGAGGATTAACATTAAGCTCTTCCATACAAATCTCAAATCTGAGCCAAAATGTAGACAATTACCTGAAGCTGTTGTATAACCAAATCCATTGCCTCCTCAGATGCTTTTTTACAGTCTTGAAAGGATGTATCACCATAGGCCTACCATAAAGAAAAATTATACAGATAATGCTAAAAATGTGTTAGGAAAGTTTCTAAGGCAGGGAAATAGCTGGACTGAACCTCAAAAATGGGTTTTGCTCCAGTAAAAAATCTGACTGCGTCCGCATATGCTTCTGCCTTGATGCATTTGTTGAGCCGAGTTGGCAGATCGTATATGAACTGCAAACAAAATATTGAAATTGGCATCATCTTAAGTTTGTTGCCCTCTGCATATCTTCAGCAATCAGAACTCACGGGTAGTGTTAATACTCTGAATAGAATATTAGAGCTCATGGAGCAAATATGTGAAAGAGCAGTCCTGAACAAGCATCTACATAGCATGTCTTCAACTAAGACAAAAACTCATGGTGGTCAAGCACAACATAGTTTCTATGTAATCTAAAGTAACTTGATTTCGGAAAAGTTGTGAATGGTCCATTTTGGATGAAATATGAGACACAACCACACAGATACACAAGTAAGAGCATCTCCAACAGAGGCGGAGCGCTAAAATAGTTTTACAGCGTCACTGTAGTACTTTTAGCGCGCCGCGACCAATATTGGTTTTCCACATGCCCAAAAACGCGTGGCCCAAAAAACACGCAGTGCAAATTATGAAGCGCGCGCGGTCCGGCGCCCAATATTTGCAGCGTGCGATAGCGTTTTTAAGCGCGTGCACTATTTTGCAGCATCTGCTGGAGCGTCTCCGGCGCCCAAAAAGGACGGTTTTTAGCGCGCGGAGCAGTTTTTGGGCGCCTGTTGGAGATGCTGTAATGTAATAATCATAACCCAACTTCCAAATGAAATAAGCTACAACATGCACTCCCCTAAAAAAACTACAAAATGCACAACAACTTATGTGTTATGTTGTACTTGCTTCACACAGAAGTTAAAACTTAAAATAACTATACAGTACAAACAAACAACAACAACAAAGCCTTTAGTCACAAACAAGTTGGGGTAGGATAGAAATTAAAACTTAAAATAACTATACAGTACCCTGGGTTTTATGCCAACTGTCACATTCAATTCTAGACATAGGACAAAATCAACAACATACATAGGTCCACTGGACCACTATAACATGGGCCAGGTTAGGCTAAATACAGAAAACAATGGAATATCACTAGCTTTAACAAATTGCAATTGCTGGGAATCACGTAGCCTAACTTGTATGTATAAATCATTGCTTGTCAAGGACAACAACACAAACGGTTCTGCATATTATTATTATTAGTTCTCGAGAAGAATAGCAAAAATAGAACAGGATTTACTTGAACTTTCCGGAGGAGATTGCGTGTTCGGTGTAATTTCTCTATGTTTTCTCTTTTGTTGAAAAGAGACGTGTTCACTGTGTCACTTCTTGACTGCACTGATGTTATCTGGCAAAAATAAAGGCAGATTGGTTCAACCATGTCCCAAGAAGTACATCAACAACATCATGATGCAAACCTTTGAAAGTAGTTGTTCCATGTTTGTCTCCATACCAGCAATGTTAGTCTTCATCCTGCAGGAGAAACATAGGTATATAAAGAACATTACCACTATAGCACGTAATAGCACTAGTATCTCAAACTCACTAATAGAAGGAAGAGCAGAGAGCTAACGCAGTGAAGGAAATACCATCACCTTTTTATAGTGTCAGTTGCACTTATAAATTTGTTATAATTCTCATATACTAGCATCTGTAAGTCTGTGTCCAGGTTCTTGATCTCGGCAGCCATCTTCACATGCCTCTGTAGAAGGGCTTCCAGATTTGATTGTTGCACCTACAGAACACAAGGAAGTCAGAGTTCTCCTCTGAAATTCAGAACTGCCAAGCTAAACTCTAGTTCCATGTGTCCTACTGCGCTGTTTTAATAATCAATAACCACTACCCATAAAAGACAAAGTTTGTCTCGCAAAAAACACTCAAAACCATTTTGCCTTTCGTATAAAACTATTCACAGCAAGCCAACACTGCAAGGAAATAGCTCGAGCAATTCAACTGAATATTGCAAGTTATGGGGTACTGATACGGAATGGGATACTGTTCACCAGTTCAAATATAGTTTATGGTAGCTCGTACAGGAACTCCACTTATCAGAATGGCGGTCAATCTAAGCTACAGTACAGAAAATGCTGGCAGAAAAACTATGGTAGTTGTGCTGAACACCATCACATGTACCTAGATACCATACTCCAGATTAAGCTTATACATAAATTCAACTGAGGTTTTACAATGGAAGGGAGACACATTTTACATCCACATGCATCATTCAACAAAATAATTATGAAAACAGAACTCTGTTTAAGGAGCCCATGCTTTAAATTATAGCCAGACGAGCAAAATGTGTTGCTGCAATGTGCATCAATCAGGTAAATTTTAACCAGAGGCTAACAATTGCCAGCTATTACAGGTAATCGTATTAGTTGCTAGTCTATCTAAAGCATGCCCAGCCATAAGATCCGGCCGAGACACGGAGAGCTGGATCTGGGAGACCACGTATAGAGGGAGCAGGGAGCATGTGGGCGAACCAGGACGTCCATGTAGACATCTGGGTTGAAGGAGGTGGAGTTGATGGACTCGAGCGGCGACGCGGTGGCGGCGGTGGGTGAGGGCCGCGCCGGGGACGCGGCGGTCGCGCCGGCGGCCGCGGAGTCGGTGTTGTAGAAACTGGCCAGGAGATCGCGCGTGCGCCGGGCCTTCTCGTCCAATGCCGTCGGCGCGGCGCCGACGGTGGTGGCCATTTCGCGCCGAGGTTGGAGAGGAGCTTTGGACGCCGGGGAGATCGGAGGTTGTAGGAGTGGATCGGAGAGGGGAAAGACGAGGGGTTCTTTTGGGAAGTTTTGCTCGTCTGGAATTTTACGGCCCTGGCCCTGCAGTGGACGGAATTCTAATCTACTGAACAAACGAAGCCATTAGGAGGGTCTGAATTGCAAATAGTAAAATGCATCATTGAACTTGCCAGGAAAGCTCACTTTGGTCGGGCAGTATAACCGCACCTAAGCTCTGCCCTCACAGCGATTTACGTTTTCAGCCGTCCGTTTTCGCGATCTGGGAGTTGCTGACCATCAAATTTCGTATCTAAGTCAATATGTTCCACAATCTATTTAAACTGGCCCAACTGTCCTGTGGGCTGCTGCTCGGAGGCCGAATCGAAGGCATATGGTACACTGGGTCGTCGGCCAGCCCATTCCAGCGCTTCGCTAAAGGAGGTCCACTACAGGCTTTGGGATCCAGAGGAGCGACCGCGTCCAATTCGCTCGGCTGCCGTTTCCGAAACGCTCCTCCCCATACCCATCGCCGGTCCTCATCCCCATCCCTGGTGGCGCCCTTCATGGAGGTCAGCGGCAGGAATTCGTGGTCGCGCCCAATAGGATCCACGACGGCACATGTATACTCATGTCCTCCTTCTATCCTTTCTCCTCCATGTACGACCTTCGTTAGTCGCGTCCCATGCACCTCCGTTGCGGTGGGATCCATGGCGGCGCCCAACGGGATCCACGGCGGCGCGGCCACCATAGCCCAGCTCATCCACCGTTGCCTCCCCCCCTCTCCCAGCCCAACCCTTCCTCCCCTTCCTATTTGTTATAGAACAAAAGGAATGTTGATGTGTGACTGATCCACGCCATCTACTGTAGAACAAAAGGGATGGTGTGATCACAATTTTGTACATATGAAGTAATGCCCAATCCTTCTAATCACAAGTAAGCTTTGTTAAATTTTTGATCTATTTATTTGTATTGTGAGATTATTATCTCGTGCCAACACACCAGGCAAACCACTAGCTGAAAGATCGTGGATGTCGCCTAGAGGGGGGTGAATATGTGTTTTAAAATGATTATGGTATAGTCTTTAACAAATGCGGAATAAAACTAGCGTTTAATTTGTGAAACAAACAATCTAAAATAACTAGGCTCACCCATGTGCACCAACAACTTATCTAAGCAAGATAAACAACTAAGTGATAGCAGGATATATGACAAGAAACAATATGGCTATCACAAAGCAAAGTGCATAAGTAAAGGGATCGGGTAAGAGATAATCGAGGCACACGGAGACGACGATGTATCCCAAAGTTCACACCCTTGCGGATGCTAATCTCCATTTGAAGCGATGTGGAGGCACAATGCTCTCCAAGAAGCCACTAAGGCCACCGTAATCTCCTCATGCCCTTGCACAATGCAAGATGTTGTGATTCCACCCAAGGACCCTTGAGGGCAGTCACCGAACCCATACAAATGGAGACCCTTGAGGGCGGTAATCAAAACCGTACACTTTGGCAACCCTTGGGGCGGTCACCGGAACCCTTACAAATTACTCGGGGCGATCTCCACAACCTAATTGGAGACCCCCGACACTTGCCTGGAGCTTTACACCACAATGATTGAGCTCCAAATGCACCGGCCGTCTAGGGCACCAAAGCACCCAAGAGGAACAAGCTATAGGGTGCCCAAACACCCAAGAGCAATAAGCTCTCAACTTTCACTTTCACGTATCACCGTGGAGAATTCAAACCTATGCACCAAATGCAATGGCAAGGGCACACAAAGTGCCCAAGTCCTTCTCTCCCAAATCCCACCACAACAACTAATGTTATGGAAGAAAGTGAGAGGAAGAACGAAGAAGAGAACACAAAGAACTCTAAGATCTAGATCCAAGGGGTTCCCCTCACTTAGAGGAGAAAGTGATTGGTGGAAATGGGGATCTAGATCTCCTCTCTCTTTTCCCTCAAGAACTAGCAAGAATCATTAGAGGGATTGAGAGATAACAAGCTCGAAGAAGGTCAACAATGGGGGAAGAACATGAGCTCAAGTGATTAGAACCAATGGGGAATAAGACCCCTTTTAAAGGCACTCACAAATCCAACTGTTATGCCCTCAGCGCGCACATAAGCGGTAGTACCGCTCGGGCGAGCGGTACTTCCGCTGGCACGGTAGTTTCAGCTGTAACGTGCAACTGAGAAACTCAAGAGGGCGGTAGTGCCGCCAGAGCGGTACTACAACTCCCACCAGCGGTACTACAACTCCCACCAGCGATACTACCGCTAGGTGTTGCGAGTACAGGTGCAAATGCGGTAGTAGAGTAGAGCAACGTGGTACTACCGTCCACTACTGCCGCTCTACTTCTGCAGAGAAAAACAAGTCCAGAACCCCAAAAACAAGCGCTAGTGTCCGTGGTACAGGAACCGCGGAAGTACCGTGTGATAGGTACCACCGCTGCCCAGGGCGGTACTACCGCTAGAAAGCAACAAAAAGGACTAAGCAAAACAGATGGATGCAAAGAAAGCCTAAACTACCGTAACTTCTGCAAATGATCTCCGAATTGAGCAAACTCAAGATTGTTGGATAGATGACGATGAGTACTATCCAAACATCGACTAGTTATAGTAAGAAGTGGTATGGGGAGTATGCTTAAGATATGGAGATGAGAAATCTCTATGAATGAAGAATCGACAAAAACTCCAACATCGAAAACATCATAGATGATGCATATATGAACTCGGTTTTTGATGAACTCGAGCTTGTCATGAAGATGACCAAAAGCTATAAAGCTCACAAAGAGAAACACCAAACAAGAACCAAGAAAGATGATGCAAGGATGCAATGGTTTGAGCTCTCTATGAACGATACGATCAAGCTACTTACTTGAGAGCCCCCCTTGATAGTATGACAATCGATCCTGTTGGAAATATGCCCTAGAGGCAATAATAAAAGAGTTATTATTATATTTCCTTATTCATGATAATTGTCTTTTATTCATGCTATAACTGTATTATCTGGAAATCGTAATACACATGTGAATACATAGACCATAACATGTCCCTAGTGAGCCTCTAGTTGACTAGCTCGTTGGTCAACGGATAGTCATGGTTTCCTGACTATGGACATTAGATGTCATTGACAACGGGATCACATCATTAGGAGAATGATGTGATGGACAAGACCCAATCCTAAGCATAACACAAGATCGTGTAGTTCGTTTTGCTAGAGCTTTTCCAATGTCAAGTATCTCTTCCTTAGACCATGAGATCGTGTAACTCCCGGATACCGTAGGAGTGCTTTGGGTGTACCAAACGTCACAACGTAACTGGGTGACTATAAAGGTGCACTACAGGTATCTCCGAAAGTGTCTGCTGGGTTGACACGGATCGAGACTGGGATTTGTATGATGGAGAGGTATCTCTGGGCCCACTCGGTAATGCATCATCATAATGAGCTCAAAGTGACCAAGTGTTTGGTCACGGGATCATGCATTACGGTACGAGTAAAGTGACTTGCCGGTAACGAGACTGAACGAGGTATTGGGATACCGATGATCGAGTCTCGGGCATGTAACGTACCGATTGACAAAGGGAATTGTATGCGGGGTTGTTCGAATCCTCGACATCGTGGTTCATCCGATGAGATCATCGAGGAGCATGTGGGAACCAACATGGGTATCCAGACCCCGCTGTTGGTTATTGCCCGAGAGCCGTCTCGGTCATGTCTACGTGTTTCCCAAACCCGTAGGGTCTACACACTTAAGGTTCGGTGACGCTAGGGTTGTATGAATATGAGTATGCAGTATACAGAATGTTGTTCGGAGTCTCGGATGAGATCCCGGACGTCACGAGGAGTTCCAGAATGGTCCGGAGGTAAAGAAAACTATATAGGAAGTGGTATTTCGGCCATCGGGAAAGTTTCCGGGTCACCCGGTATTGTACCGGGACCACCGGAAGGGTCCCGGGGGTCCACCGTGTGGGCCCACCCATCCCGGAGGGCCCCAAGGGCCGAAGTGGGGAGGGGAGCCAGCCCATAGTGGGCTGGTGCACCCCCCTAGGCCCACCCTTTGCACCTAGGGTTGAAACCCTAGGGTGGGGGCGCCCCACTTGCCTTGGGGGGCACTCCACCCCCCTTGGCCGCCGCCCCCTTGGGAGATTGGATCTCCCAGGGCCGGCGCCCCCCCTGGGGGCCTATATAAAGGGAGGGGGGAGGGGGCCAGCTGCACCCTGAAGTTCTGGCGCCCCCTCCCCCTGCTACACCTCTTCCTCCTCCATCACGCGCTTGGCGAAGCCCTGCCGGAGTGCTGCAGTTCCACCACCACCACGCCGTTGTGCTGCTGCTGGAGCTTTCATCGTCAACCTCTCCTTCTCCCTTGCTGGATCAAGACGGAGGAGACGTTACGCTGACCGTACGTGTGTTGAATGCGGAGGTGCCGTCCGTTCGGCGCTAGGATCTCCGGTGATAGGATCATGACGAGAACGACTACTTCAACCCCGTTCTTTTGAACGCTTCCGCGCGATCTACGAAGTGGTATGTAGATGCAATCTCTCTCCCATGACTCGTTGCTTAGATGAACTCATAAATGGATCTTGGTGAAACCGTAGGAAAATTTTTAATTTTCTGCAACGTTCCCCAACAGTGGCATCATGAGCTAGGTCTATGCGTAGTTCTCTATTGCATGAGTAGAACACAATTTTGTTGTGGGCGTAGATCTTGTCAACTTGCTTGCCGCTACTAGTCTTATCTTGCTTCAGCGGTATTGTTGGATGAAGCGGCCCGGACCAACCTTACACGTACACTTACGTGAGACCGGTTCCACCGACTGACATGCACTAGTTGCATAAGGTGGCTGGCGGGTGTCTGTCTCTCCCACTTTAGTTGGAGCGGATTCGATGAAAAGGGTCCTTATGAAGGGTAAATAGAAGTTGACAAAATCACGTTGTGGTTATTCGTAGGTAAGAAAACGTTCTTGCTAGAACCCAATTGCAGCCACGTAAAAGATGCAACAACAATTAGAGGACGTCTAACTTGTTTTTGCAGCAATTGTCATGTGATGTGATATGGCCAGAAGTTGTGAAGAATGATGAATGATATATTGTGATGTATGAGATCATGTTCTTGTAATAGGAATCACGACTTGCATGTCGATGAGTATGACAACCGGCAGGAGCCATAGGAGTTGTCTTTATTTTTGTATGACCTGCGTGTCATTGAAGAGCGCCATGTAAATTACTTTACTTTGTTGCTAAATGCGTTAGCCATAGAAGTAGAAGTAGTCGTTGGCGTGACAACTTCATGAAGACACGATGATGGAGATCATGGTGTCATGCCGGTGACAAGATGATCATGGAGCCCCGAAGATGAAGATCAAAGGAGCTATATGATATTGGCCATATCATGTCACTACTTTATATAATTGCATGTGATGTTTATTATGTTTTATGCATCTTGTTTACTTAGAACGACGGTAGTAAATAAGATGATCCCTTATAATAATCTCAAGAAAGTGTTCCCCCTAACTGTGCACCGTTGCTAAAGTTCGTCGTTTCGAAGCACCACGTGATGATCGGGTGTGATAGATCCTTACGTTCACATACAACGGGTGTAAGACAGATTTACACATGCAGAACACTTAGGGTTAACTTGACGAGCCTAGCATGTACAGACATGGCCTCGGAACACAAGAGACCGAAAGGTCGAACATGAGTCGTATGGAAGATACGATCAACATGGAGATGTTCACCGATGATGACTAGTCCGTCTCACGTGATGATCGGACACGGCCTAGTCGACTCGGATCGTGTAACACTTAGATGACTAGAGGGATGTCTAATCTGAGTGGGAGTTCATCAAAATAATTTGATTAGATGAACTTAATTATCATGAACTTAGTCTAAAACTTTTTGCAAAATATGTCTTGTAGATCAAATGGCCAACGCTCATGTCAACATGAACTTCAACGTGTTCCTAGAGAAAACCAAGCTGAAAGATGATGGCAGCAACTATACGGACTGGGTCCGGAACTTGAGGATCATCCTCATAGCTGCCAGGAAACAATATGTCCTAGAAGGACCGCTAGGTGACGCTCCCGTCCCAGAGAACCAAGACATTATGAATGCTTGGCAGTCTCGTGCTGATGATTACTCCCTCGTTCAGTGCGGCATGCTTTACAGCTTAGAACCGGGGCTCCAAAAGCGTTTTGAGCAACACGGAGCATATGAGATGTTCGAGGAGCTGAAACTACTTTTCCAAGCTCATGCCCGGGTCGAGAGATATGAAGTCTCCGACAAGTTCTATAGTTGTAAGATGGAGGAAAATAGTTCTGTCAGTGAGCATATACTCAAAATGTCTGGGTTGCACAACCGCCTGTCCCAGCTGGACATTAACCTCCCGGATGAGGCGGCCTGTCACAGAATCCTTTAGTCGTTCCCACCAAGCTACAAGAGCTTTGTGATGAACTACAATATGCAGGGGATGGTGAAGACCATTCCTGAAGTATTTTCAATGCTGAAGTCAGCAAAGGTTGAAATCAAGAAAGAACATCAAGTGTTGATGGTCAATAAGACCACTAAGTTCAAGAAGGGCAAGGGTAAGAAGAACTTCAAGAAGGACGACAAAGATGTTGCCGCGCCCGGTAAGCCAGTTGCCGGGAAGAAGTCAAAGAATGGACCCAAGCCTGAAACTGAGTGGTTTTATTGCAAGGGGAAGGGTCACTGGAAGCGGAACTGCCCCAAATACTTAGCGGACAAGAAGGCCGGCAACACTAAAGGTATATTTGATATACATGTAATTGATGTGTACCTCACCAGTACTCGTAGTAACTCCTGGGTATTTGATACCGGTGCCGTTGCTCACATTTGTAACTCACAGCAGGAGCTGCGGAATAAGCGGAGACTGGCGAAGGAAGAGGTGACGATGCGCGTCGGGAATGGTTCCAAGGTCGATGTGATTGCCGTCGGCACGCTACCTCTACATTTACCTACGGGATTAGTTTTAAAACCTCAATAATTGTTATTTAGTGCCAAGTTTGAGCATGAACATTGTATCTGGATCTCGTTTAATACGAGATGGCTACTCATTTAAATCTGAGAATAATGGTTGTTCTATTTATATGAGAGATATGTTTTATGGTCATGCCCCGATGGTCAATGGTTTATTCTTAATGAATCTCGAACGTAATGTTACACATATTCATAGCGTGAATACCAAAAGATGTAAAGTTGATAACGATAGTCCCACATACTTGTGGCACTGCCGCCTTGGTCACATTGGTGTCAAGCGCATGAAGAAGCTCCATGCTGATGGACTTTTAGAGTCTCTCGATTATGAATCATTTGACACATGTGAACCATGCCTCATGGGCAAAATGACCAAGACCCCGTTCTCCGGAACAATGGAGCGAGCAACCAACTGGTTGGAAATCATACATACCGATGTGTGCGGTCTAATGAGCGTTGAGGCTCGCGGAGGATATCGTTATGTTCTCACTCTCACTGATGACTTGAGTAGATATGGGTATGTCTACTTGATGAAACACAAGTCTGAGACCTTTGAAAAGTTCAAGGAATTTCAGAATGAAGTAGAGAATCAACGTGACCGAAAGATAAAATTCTTACGATCGGATCGTGGAGGAGAATATTTAAGTCACGAGTTTGGTACACACTTAAGAAAATGTGGAATCGTTTCACAACTAACGCCACCTGGAACACCTCAGCGTAACGGTGTGTCCGAACGTCGTAATCGCACTCTACTGGATATGGTGCGATCTATGATGTCTCTTACCGATTTACCGCTATCATTTTGGGGATACGCTCTAGAGACAGCTACATTCACTTTAAATAGGGCACCGTCTAAATCCGTTGAGATGACACCGTATGAATTATGGTTTGGGAAGAAACCTAAGCTGTCATTTCTAAAAGTTTGGGGATGCGATGCTTATGTCAAGAAACTTCAACCTGAAAAGCTCGAAAAAAATGCGTCTTCATAGGATACCCAAAAGAAACAATTTGGTATACCTTCTACTTAAGATCCGAGGGCAAGATCTTTGTTGCCAAGAACGGATCCTTTCTGGAAAAAGAGTTTCTCTCGAAAGAAGTAAGTGGGAGGAAAGTAGAACTCGATGAAGTACTACCTCTTGAACGGGATAGTAGTACAGCTCAGGAAAATGTTCCTGTGATGCCTACACCAACTGAAGAGGAAAATAATGATGATGATCAAGGTACTTCGGATCAAGTTGCTACTGAACTTCGTAGGTCCACAAGGACACGTTCCACACCAGAGTGGTACGGCAACCCTGTCCTGGAAATCATGTTGTTGGACAACGGTGAACCTTCGAACTATGAAGAAGCAATGGCGGGCCCAGATTCCAACAAATGGCTAGAAGCCATGAAATCCGAGATAGAATCCATGTATGAAAACAAAGTATGGACTTTGACTGACTTGCCCGATGATCGGCGAGCAATAGAAAACAAATGGATCTTTAAGAAGAAGACGGACGCGGATGGAAATGTCACCATCTATAAAGCTCGACTTGTCGCTAAGGGTTATCGGCAAGTTCAAGGGATTGACTACGATGAGACTTTCTCTCCCGTAGCGAAGCTTAATTCCGTCCGAATCATGTTAGCAATTGCCGCATACTATGATTATGAGATATGGCAGATGGACGTCAAAACGGCATTCCTTAACGGGCATCTTAAGGAAGAACTGTATATGATGCAGCCGGAGGGTTTTGTCGATCTTAAGAATGCTAACAAAGTATGCAAGCTCCAGCGATCCATTTATGGGCTGGTGCAAGCATCTCGGAGTTGGAACATTCGCTTTGATGAGATGATCAAAGCGTTTGGGTTTATGCAGACTTATGGAGAAGCCTGCGTTTACAAGAAAGTGAGTGGGAGCTCTGTAGCATTTCTCATATTATATGTAGATGTTTTACTTTTGATGGGAAATGATATAGAACTTTTGGACAGCATTAAGGCCTACTTGAATAAGTGTTTTTCAATGAAGGACCTTGGAGAAGCTGCTTATATATTAGGCATCAAGATCTATAGAGATAGATCGAGACGCCTCATAGGTCTTTCACAAAGCACATACCTTGATAAGATTTTGAAGAAGTTCAAAATGGATCAGTCCAAGAAGGGGTTCTTGCCTGTATTGCAAGGTGTGAGATTGAGCTCGGCTCAATGCCCGACCACGGCAAAAGATAAATAAGAGATGAGTGTCATCCCCTATGCTTCAGCCATAGGATCTATTATGTATGCCATGCTGTGTACCAGACCTGATGTAAACCTTGCCGTAAGTTTGGTAGGAAGGTACCAAAGTAATCCCGGCAAGGAACACTGGACATCGGTCAAGAATATCCTGAAGTACCTGAAAAGGACGAAGGACATGTTTCTCGTTTATGGAGGTGACGAAGAGCTCGTCGTAAAGGGTTACGTCGATGCTAGCTTCGACACAGATCTGGATGACTCTAAGTCACAAATCGGATACGTGTATATGTTGAATGGTGGAGCAGTAAGCTGGTGCAGCTGCAAGCAGAGCGTCGTGGCGGGATCTACATGTGAAGCGGAGTATATGGCAGCCTCGGAGGCAGCGCATGAAGCAATATGGGTGAAGGAGTTCATCACCGACCTAGGAGTCATACCCAATGCGTCGGGGCCGATCAAACTCTTCTGTGACAACACTGGAGCTATTGCCCTTGCCAAGGAGCCCAGGTTTCACAAGAAGACCAGGCACATCAAGCGCCGCTTCAACTCCATCCGTGAAAATGTTCAAGATGGAGACATAGAAATTTGCAAAGTACATACGAATCTGAATGTCGCAGATCCGTTGACTAAACCTCTCTCGCGAGCAAAACATGATCAACACCAGAACTCTATGGGTGTTCGATTCATCACAATGTAACTAGATTATTGACTCTAGTGCAAGTGGGAGACTATTGGAAATATGCCCTAGAGGCAATAATAAAAGAGTTATTATTATATTTCCTTATTCATGATAATTGTCTTTTATTCATGCTATAACTGTATTATCCGGAAATCGTAATACACGTGTGAATACATAGACCATAACATGTCCCTAGTGAGCCTCTAGTTGACTAGCTCGTTGGTCAACGGATAGTCATGGTTTCCTGACTATGGACATTAGATGTCATTGACAACGGGATCACATCATTAGGAGAATGATGTGATGGACAAGACCCAATCCTAAGCATAGCACAAGATCGTGTAGTTCGTTTTGCTAGAGCTTTTCCAATGTCAAGTATCTCTTCCTTAGACCATGAGATCGTGTAACTCCCGGATACCGTAGGAGTGCTTTGGGTGTACCAAATGTCACAATGTAACTAGGTGACTATAAAGGTGCACTACAGGTATCTCCTAAAGTGTCTGTTGGGTTGACACGGATCGAGACTGGGATTTGTCACTCCGTATGACAGAGAGATATCTCTGGGCTCACTCGGTAATGCATCATCATAATGAGCTCAAAGTGACCAAGTGTTTGGTCACGGGATCATGCATTACGGTACGAGTAAAGTGACTTGCCGGTAACGAGACTGAACGAGGTATTGGGATACCGACGATCGAGTCTCGGGCATGTAACGTACCGATTGACAAAGGGAATTGTATACGGGGTTGTTCGAATCCTCGACATCGTGGTTCATCTGATGAGATCATCGAGGAGCATGTGGGAACCAACATGGGTATCCAGATCCCACTGTTGGTTATTGCCCGAGAGCCGTCTCGGTCATGTCTACGTGTTTCCCGAACCCGTAGGGTCTACACACTTAAGGTTTGGTGACGCTAGGGTTGTATGAATATGAGTATGCAGTATACCGAATGTTGTTCAGAGTCCCGGATGAGATCCCGGACGTCACGAGGAGTTCCGGAATGGTCCGGAGGTAAAGAAAACTATATAGGAAGTGGTATTTCGGCCATCGGGAAAGTTTCCGGGTCACCTGGTATTGTACCGGGACCACCGAAAGGGTCCCGGGGGTCCACCGGGTGGGTCCACCCATCCCGGAGGGCCCCAAGGGCAGAAGTGGGGAGGGGAGCCAGCCCATAGTGGGCTGGTGCGCCCCCCTAGGCCCACCCCCTGCGCCTAGGGTTGAAACCCTAGGGTGGGGGGGGGGCGCCCCACTTGCCTTGGGGGGCACTCCACCCCCCTTGGCCGCCGCCCCCTTGGGAGATTGGATCTCCTAGGGCCGCCCCCCTGGGGGCCTATATAAAGGGAGGGGGGAGGGGGGCAGCTGCACCCTGAAGTTCTGGCTCCCCCTCCCCCTGCTACACCTCTTCCTCCTCCGTCACGCGCTTGGCGAAGCCCTGCCGGAGTGCTGCAGTTCCACCACCACCACGCCGTTGTGCTGCTGCTGGAGCTTTCATCATCAACCTCTCCTTCCCCCTTGCTGGATCAAGACGGAGGAGACGTTACGCTGACCGTACGTGTGTTGAACGCGGAGATGCCGTCCGTTCGACGCTAGGATCTCCGGTGATAGGATCACGACGAGAACGACTACTTCAACCCCGTTCTTTTGAACGCTTCCGCGTGATCTACAAAGTGGTATGTAGATGCAATCTCTCTCCCATGACTCGTTGCTTAGATGAACTCATAGATGGATCTTGGTGAAACCGTAGGAAAAATTTTAATTTTCTGCAACGTTCCCCAACAGATCCTATATAACACGGTCTCCCAACTACCACCATGAGACCGATAAAATAGAAAACCTATCAAGGGTAAACCTTTGTCTTGCACAAAGTCCACTTGAGCTAGATGATGACGATCTTGACCTCCTCAAGTTGGACCACCTTTCTTGATTGCGTTGGCTCGATGAAGACAAGTTGATTGCTCCCCCATACTCTAGCATGGGTGAGCTACTCTTCGGCACATCTTCGCCAGTCCATTATCACCACAATGGGCGACAAGCTTCAAGCATGATCTCTCAGTGATGCTCCACTTGAACTTGCACACGTTAATCTTGATGACAATCACCACTTGATCTCATCCTCCATGGGGTATATGATATCTTCCTTTTGCTGCACAACCACGGAAATATACTGATACGAGGCTAACCCGGTGTAGGCCGACCTTTCACAATTGGAGGTGATTCCTGCTACCTCTCGAGCTTGCGTTGGTTTTCCCTTGAAGAGGAAAGGGTGATGTAGCAAAGTAGCGTAAGTATTTCCCTAAGTTTTGAGAACCAAGGTATCAATCCAGTAGGAGACGACGCACAACAAGTCACCGAATACCTGCACCAAACAATCAAGAACTTGCAACCAACGCGATAAAGGGGTTGTCAATCCCTTCACGGTCACTCGCAAAAGTGAGATCTGATAAATAAATGGTAAAGTAAATATTTTTGGTATTTTTAGTTTATAGATTGGAAAGTAAAGATTGCTAGTAGATCGGAAACTAGCAAGATGTAAACGAGATTCAATAATATGGAAAAGAGACCCGGGGGCCATAGGTTTCACTAGTGGCTTCTCTCGAGATAGCATATATTATGGTGGGTGAACAAATTACTACCAAGCAATTGATAGAAAAGTGCATAATTATGATGACATCTAAGGCAATGATCATCCACACATCGACCACTATCCAGCATGCATCTAGAGTATTAAGTTCATAAAGAACGGAGTAACGCATTAAGCAAGATGACATGATGTAGAGGAATTAACTCAAGCAATATGATGAAAACCCCATCTTTTTATCCTCAATGGCAACAATACAATACGTGCCTTGCGGCCCCTACTGTCACTGGGAAAGGACACCGCAAGATTGAACCCAAAGCTAAGCACTTCTCCCATTGCAAGAAAGATCAATCTAGTAGGCCAAACTAAACCGAAAATTCGAAGAGACTTGCAAAGATATCAAATCATGCATATAAGAATTCAGAGAAGAACCAAATAATATTCATAGATAATATTTAAATACACAATTCATCGGATCTCGGCAAACACACTGCAAAAGAATATTACATCGAATAGATCTCCAAGAACATCGAGGAGAACTTTGTATTGAGAATCAAAGAGAGAGAAGAAGCCATCTAGCTAATAACTATGGACCCGAAGGTCTGTGGTAAACTACTCAGGCTTCAGCGGAGAGGCAATGGTGTTGATGTAGAAGCCCTCCGTGATCGAACCCCCCCCGGAAGATCGCCGGAAAAGGCCCCAAGATGGGATCTCACGGGTACAGAAGGGTGCGGTGGTGGAAAAGTGGTTTCGTGGCTCCCCCTGATGTTTTTAGGGTATAAGAGTATATATAGGCGAAGGAACTAGGCCAGGGGAGCTACAAGGGGCCCACGAGGGTGTGGGCGCGCCTACCCACCTAGGTGCGCCCTCCTGCCTCGTGGATGCCTCGTTGCCTCTCCGACTTCATCTCCAAGTCTTCTGGTTTGCTTTCGGTCCAAGAAAGATCATCGCGAAGGTTTCATTCTGTTTGGACTCCGTTTGGTATTCCTTTTCTGCAAAACTCTAAAATAGGCAAAAAATACAGAAAACTGGCACTGGGCCTTTGGTTAATAGGTTAGTCCCAAAAATAATATAAAAGAGCATATTAAAGCCCATTAAACATCAAAAACAGACAATACAATAGCATGGAACAATAAAAAATTATAGATACGTTGGAGACGTATCAATTCCCACGAAGAACATAAGGGGAGTGAGAGGAAACACTCAAATCAACAAGAAACAATCACACATGTGCTAGATCTGAACACACAACAAGATACGCTATCCAAAGACAACAAAGAAAAGATACAAAGGTAACTAGTTCATCTCCGTGAGGAGGCCTTGAATCCGCGAGGGATCTTCCCATGAGGGGTCTTGAATCCAAGCGCGGATCTTCTCCATAAGGTCACGGTCTCTTGATGGAGGAGAACCACAAGGATGAGCAAAGCTCTATCTCTAAGATGAGCTAAACCAATGCTCACCTAAAATGTGAGGGAGAAGGAGTATATATAGTCTAGGGGGCGAAGGGGTGCATGGGCTTCGGCCCGATTACACTATGCGCAAATAGGAGGAGCCCGATGTCCGAGCTTTCCCGAGGTGCCGGATGTCTGGGCACGGAGGCTGGATGTCTGGGCTGGCAGAGCCCAGCTTTGGTAAGGTTATGTGAAGGGCGGTGGATTTCCGGGATGGGGCCGGATTTTCGGACGGCTCGGGATGGATGTCCGGTGCCTGGAGATGCTCCTCGACAGGGCTACTAGTGTGGCTGTTTTTCAGGGGTCGGATGCTCGGGCCAGGAGCCGGATGTCCGGGTCCTGGGAACTTCCTCCATTTCCTTCCATCGTTCCTCTTCATCCTTGTACTTGGTGATGAGGAACACTAGATGAGAAGAAAGAAAACACATGCCAGATCTGTTTGGCTACTTCTAGATGTTTCCACTCTAGTGTAGTATTTCTTTCCTTTTCTTTTCTATCCTACCTACTGTTTTCCAGAGTCTTCTAGTTGTGAGTAGCTATGAGTAGAATGGTGAAATTTACATAATGTTTTCTAGAGTATTCCAGCTATAAGTAGAAGTATGTGAAGGCTTCCCAAAGCCCTATAAATAGAGGTCCTCACCTCTACTTTGGACCCAGACTATGTACCCCTACCTATAATAGAACTTGTTGTTCTTATCTAAGATCTTGGAGTAGATCTTGTGCCCTAGGAGTTCTGGATTGAACTCTTGCTGTCCTATCAGCCTACATTTGCCTCTAGAGCGATATCTAGCGCAACACGTTGAAGTTGTTCCTTCAACAATTGTGTTGTACACATTGTAGCAACAAGGTGGAGTTGCTCCTCCACAACCTTTGTGCAACTTTAGGTGGTATCAGAGCCTCGTTGACACATAATCGTTCTTGCTGTCCTCTTTAAGAGCAAGTTGCAGCAAGCAATGGAGCAATTGGAGAAGAGGATGGATGCTGCTGAACAACAAATCAAAGAGCTGCGTGAAGATCTTAATAGGAGATTTGACTAGCTGGTTGAGATGATAAGAAAGGGTGTCCCCCCTGCTACCATTGAAGGAGATTCATCTAAAGAAGAGGAAGATGTTCATCAAGGAAGAAAGAGAGGTAATCTTGGAGCAAGACCGCCACGACAACATGTTGTTCAACGTGCTTCAAGAAGGCCAATTTATGTTGAGGCTTCTGAAGGTGAAGAATATGATGATGCCCTTGAAGAACAAAATCCTACGCATATCGGAGAGCACCCAACCCTACATATGCAAGAGATACATACAAGGTGAAAGCTGAGATCCCAAGTTTTAACGGAAATGTTGACATTGAAGGGTGCCTGCATTGGTTATATGAAGTGGAGACTTTCTTTGAGGTCATGGAGGTTCCGGAAGATCGTAGAGTTCCTTTGGTCGCATACAAGCTGAAAGGAGGAGCCGGTGCATGGTGGCATCGCGTTCAAGAGGAGGGCAGGCTGAGAGGAGAACCTTGTGTTAGAACTTGGTGACAAATGGAAGGCCTCTTGAAAGGGAGATTTTTGCCCGCTGATTATGACCAAATCCTATTTATCCAATTTCAAAATTTTGCTCAAGGAAATAGGACTGTTTCAGATTACACGGAGGAGCTTCTAAGGCTACAAGTGAGGTGCAACCTTGCTGAAACTGAAGAGCAACAGGTTGCAAGGTACATCAATGGTCTCAATGATGCTATTCAAGATCAATTGATGATGCAACAAATTTGGTCCGTTGATCAAGCACAAGCTCTAGCCTTAAAGGCCGAGATGTTTGTGAGGATGAGAAAGACAATTAAGGCTCCATATCCTCCATATCCTCATACCGAAGGCTCATCTAGGAGCCAACCTAATAGAGTGGAAGAAAGGACAACTCCACCAAAGACAAAACAACCCATCCCGAAGCAAACTAGAGGCAATGGTAAGGCAAATGAAGGCCCAAAGTGCTATAAATGTAGTAAAGAGGGACACATATCCAGCGGTTGCCCACTAAGGAAATTTGTTAACACAACTATCCTTGATGCTGAAGGCGATGAGGAAGAATACAAATCTGAAGATGTAGAGGGGCAAGAGGTTTGTCAAGAAGAAGATGAAGAGGTGGTATGTGTGATGCAGCGTCTCCTATGTTCCACACCACAACCTGAGAACACACAATGGAAGAAAATATTTGAGAGCAAATGCATGGTGAATGGCAAGGTATGCAAATTAGTGATTGATAGTTGCAGTTGCGAGAATCTTATCTCCCAGAAGTTGGTGAACCATTTAAAGCTTGATATTCATGATCGTCCAGACCCTACACTATTGGGTGGATCAAGAAAGGAGTGAATATGAGGATCACCAAACAATGCAACCTGCCACTTTCTTTGGGCAAGCATTATCGCTCAAATGTGTTGTGTGATGTGGTTGACATGGATGCCAGCCATGTCCTTCTTGGGAGACCTTGGCAATTTGATGTGGATACTACACACAAGGGCAAGGAAAATTCTTACTCTTTCATTTGGAACAAGAGAAAGATCATTATCTTACCAAACAAAACCGAAGGTAATACCTCTGAGGAGGGGGAAACTATGTTAACTATACCTCTCGTGAGTTTATGGAAGACTTGAAGGAGGCAGATTTGTGTGCTACACTTGTTGTAAAAGGAGAAGAGCACCTGATTGTTGAAATTCTAGCAAAGGTACGTGGTTTATTGGCAGAATTTCAGAACATACTTGGAGAGCCACAAGGCTTGCCACCGATGAGAGGAATTCAACATAGAATTGACTTAATTCTAGGAGCAAATCTTCCTAATCTTCCACACTATCAAATGATCCCAAAGGAGCATGATATATTGAAGGAGAAAGTGGAGGAATTGCTGCAAAAGGGGCACATTCGAGAAAGTATCAGCCCATGTGCTATACCAACCCTGCTCGCTTCTAAGAAAGATGGATCTTGGCGCATGTGTACGGACAGTAGAGCCGTTAACAAGGTCATCGTAAGGTATAGATTCCCTATTCCCCGTCTGGATGATATGTTGGATCAGCTTAGTGTAGCAAGAGTGTTCACAAAGCTAGATCTAAGAGGTGGATATCATCAAATCCGTATAAGACCCGGGGATGAATGGAAGACCGCCTTCAAGACAAAGGAAGGGTTGTTTGAATGGCTAGTCATGCCATTTGGAATCTCAAATGCACCAAGTACCTTTATGCACTTAATGAATCAAGTGCTTAGACCCTTCTTATCCCACTTTGTTGTGGTCTATTTCGATGACATCTTGATCTATAGCAAGGATGAGGATGGACACTTTGATCACATTCGGAAGGTGCTAGAAGTACTAAGGGAAAATGAGCTCTACGTCAACTTGAAGAAATGTGTTTTCCTGCAAACACAACTTTGTTTCCTAGGATTCGTCATAACATGTGACGACATTCGTGTTGATGATTCTAAGGTTGAAGCAATCCAAGAATGGCCAACTCCTAAGACCATTTCTGAGGTAAGAAGCTTTCATGGCCTTGCAACTTTCTATAGGCGATTTGTTAAGAATTTCAGCACTATCATGGCACTAATTACCGAGTGTTTGAAGAAAGGAAAGTTCCAATGGGCAGAAGCAACTGAAGCTAGCTTCAATGAGATTAAACAAAAGCTATCACAAGCTCCTGTCTTGGTACTACCTGATTTCAACAAGACTTTTGAGTTGGACTATGATGCAAGTGGAGTAGGCATTGGAGCTGTCCTATCTCAAGAAAGGAAGCCCATTGCTTTCTTTAGTGAGAAGTTAAGTGAAGCTAGACAGAAATGGAGTACCTATCAGCAAGAATTATACGCCTTTTTCATAGCGTTGAAAACTTGGGAAGTCTATTTGTTGCCTAAAGAGTTCATTGTTTATAGCGACCATCAATCCTTGAAGCATTTTAGAAATCAAAAGCATGTTGACCGCATGCCAGCAAGATGGGCAGCATATCTGGAGAGGTTTAACTATCTCATCGTGCATAAATCCGGAATAACTAACAGAGTGGCCGATGCTTTGAGTCGTCGTGCATGCCTCTTGACTTCTTTTGAAGCTGAACTTCCAGGCATGGATAAAATAAAGAAGTTGTATGAGGGTGATGAAGACTTTGGCCATGTTTGGGTAAAGCATGCAAGGGGCCAACCATTAGGTGATGACTATTTGATGCAAGATGGATATCTCTTAAAAAATGATCGTTTGTGCATTCCAAGAAGTTCTCTACGTGACAAGCTGGTTAGAGAGCTCCATTCAAGTGATCTTGGTGGCCATGTTGGACGGGACAAGACTATCGCTAGCCTGTAAGCTCGCTACTTTTGGCCACAACCACTACAAAAAAGAGACACATCCGTGACATTTTGGCCCGAACGAATTTTTTTCTGTCATACATATGACACTTCTATGACGATAATTGTGACAAAACCCAGTATCATCATAGATGTGGTGGGCTCCTACTTCTGTGACAAAAAATCATGACAGAAAATGGGCTTTTCGTCCTAGGCGGGCCGGAGACGCAACTGCATGACATTCTTTGGGCCGTCCATGACGGAAAAAACCGTGGTAGAAGCGAGGGGGAGGAAAATTTTGGGGAGTTGCCGGTTACGGTGGGAGGTCGGGGGCCGAGCGATGCGCGTTTCTCTCGTACACGTACGCGCGTGTGTGCGAGGCGTTGGCTCTAACTGAACCCGAGCGAGGCGTTGGGCTCTAACTGAACCCGAGCGATCGCACTGTAGGCTACGCGTTACTGAACTCGAGCGATCGATCGATGGTTGTTAACTGAACTCGATGGAGCGATTCCTTCGCTACTACTGCTAACTGAAGACGATCGATTGGATGAACAGTGAGCGTTGCGGGGGGGGGGGGGGGTGGATGAACAGTGAGCGGTGGCGTTGCCTCTGGATGAATAGGACCCTGTGGTGTGGAGGGCTGGATGAACAGTATACGATGGAGGGGTGGCCGTGGAGGGGTGGTTGAACAGGACCCCGTGGTGTGGAGGTCCGGATGAACAGTAGACGATGGAGGGCTGGATGAACAGTAGACGGTGGAGGGGTGGTTGAACAGTAGCCGGTGGAGTAGCGTGTGGTGGAGGCTGGATGAACAGGAGCCCGTGGAGGCTGGAGGAGGTCAACGGTAGCCCGTGGAGGCTGGAGGAGGTCGACGGTGGAGATGAACAGTATCCCGTGGAGTCCCGTTTTGTAGTACGCCACACCCCTCCCGATGAACAGGACCCCCGTTTCAACCGTAGCGCTCCAACACAAGTCTGTTTCGTCCGTTTTGCGGTACGCCACACCCCTCCAGATTAACAGGACCCCCGTTTCGACTGTAGGAGGTCCGTTTCCTCCGTTTTGCGGTACGCCACACCCCTCCCGATCAACAGGACCACCGTTTTGACCGTAGGAGGTCCGTTTCCTCCGTTTTGCGGTACGCCACACCCCTCCCGATCAATAGGACCCTGTTCCGAATGTGGCCGGTCAAACACAAGGCCGTTTCCTTCGTTCTGCGGTACGCCAGGCCTCGTTTCCATCGCCTATTCCGTCCAAGCCGGTTGGCTCCCACGCGTCCCGTTGCCTCCCGATGAACACGACACATTCCGTTGCCTCCCCATGAACACGACGCATTCCGTTGCCTCCCCATGAACACGACGATGACTCTGTTTCTCCGTTCTGACCCAGCCATGTACGTATGTGCGGGTAGGTGTTCGAGACCCTGCCCGTATGTACGTACGTGGCCGCATTTTATTTCTTGCACCCTCCCCGTTATACGTACGTGTACATGCTACGTGCGCGCCTCTACTACGACACGTGCGCGCCTCTACTACGACACGTGCGCGCCTCTACATCGACCAGTATGTACGTACACGTTCGCGACCAGAATGACAACGCTACATACGCTTCGACCAGGTGGGTCCCGACTGTCAGGCACTTCCTTGCCTGCAAAGATGTAGCTGGTGGGTCCCAGCAGTTAGGGGGGCGAATCATTTTTTTACCCGGACGCACTTCCTTGCGTGCGAAGATGTAGCTGGTGGGTCCCAGCAGTCAGGGGGTGAATCGTTTTTTTGCCCAGACGCACTTCCTTGCGTGCAAAGATGTAGCTGGTGGGTCCCAACAGTCAGGGGGGCGAATCGTTTTTTTGCCCGGACACACTTCCTTGCGTGCGAAGGTGTAGCTGGTGGGTCCCAGCAGTCAGGGGGAAAGGTTTTTTTCATGAAATACGATGGTCCGTCTGGTGGGTCCCCGCTGTCAGGTGGAGGAATAATTATTTTGCGCGTAATAAGGAGGCACTTCCTTGCTGCGGCTGTGGACCCAACTGTCAGCCTCTCCACGCACAGTACTCTTCCGATGGAAGTCGGTCATTGACCACATTGACCACGCCGCGTCGAGAGCACCACGGTGGTGGACGACGGCGAGGCCTAGGAAGGGGACGACACGGAGGCAGGGAATACTTGGCAGTTGTTTCCCACGCGGAGGGGAGTACGACTGTACGAGGGTTTACTGGTTCATCTGCCGTCGCCAGTGAATAACAACAAGTGTGGGTGAGTAGAGAGATGGCTAGGCCAGCGAAGGGAGTACGGTGGGGACCATCACTGATTGTGTGTCAACCTTTTTTTTAGGAAAGTCTCAAATCTGTGGAAAACAGCATACAACCCATCTGCCATTATTTCTAATAATTTACAACCCATTTGCTAATTCTTAAGGTTTTTTTGGAGCCCATATTCTTTTTGTTAGCATTACAGCCCATATTGTGGCCACAGTTAAAAAATTATATGAAATTTTGCATATTTCGGTGCGGTCCGAACTTTTTTTAATCCCGAAATTTCGACTCACATTCAAACTGATTTTAAAAATAAATGTATATCAATATAAAATCCAACAAATTCTCCATGTATAAAAATTAATGTAATTTAAAATCTTGAAATGAAAAAAATATATTTGAAACTAATTGCCGGTTTGATGTGTTTTAAAAATGTACAACCCATTTCTCATTACTGATGGGCCATTTTCTCAGCCAGCCGAATGAAAGCCCTCCTCGTCTTGAAAGATTTACAGCCCAACAGGCCTGACAAAGCGACTTACTTGGCAAATCACAAAAAACTGAGCTGTGGCCGTGGACCCAGTTGTCAGCCTCTCCACGTACAGTACTCTTCCGATGGAAGTCGTTCCTTGACCATGTTGACCACGCCGCACGGAGAGCACCACGGCGGTGGACGACGACGAGGCCTAGGAAGGCGACGACACGAAGCCGGGGAAGACGCGGCAGTGGACGCCCGCGCGGAGAGGAGTATGAGGGTTCACTGGTTCGGCTGCGGTGTGAGGCTGTCGTCGCCGCAGGGCTTGGCCAGCGGTGGGAATAGTAGCGGGCGGTGAGGCCTCCGCGGCAACACATCCGGCCACGGGAAGCAGGAGCATGCGGCACGACCGGCGCTGCTTTGGGCGGCTGGAGCAAGAAGACCAGAGGTTGAAGAAGCACTACGGCCGTTGGTTGGACATCTTACGGTCACTGGAGCTAGAATCGTTTATATTGACTAAGTTGACAAAGCCCTCCGTCCCCATCAACTTAGTAGGCCCACAAGTCAGCCTCCCACAAAGGTGGGTCCCAGCTAGCAGGGGGTATTCATTTTTTTGTGCGTAATAAGGAGGCACTTCTGGTGGGTCCGAGCTGACAGCGGGGGGAATGTTTTTTTCGCGACATACGGTGGCCCATCGGCTGGGTCCCAGCAGTCAGGGGCAAACATTTTTTTTCGCGAAATACTGGTGGCCCATCCGGTGGGTCCCTACTGTCAGGTGGAGGAATAATTATTTTCCGTGTAATAAGGAGGCACTTCCTTGCGGCTGTCGTGGAACCAGCTATCAGCCTCTTCACATACAATATTCTTCCGATGGAATTCGGTCATTGACCACATTGACCACGCCGCGCCGAGAGCACCACGGCGGTGGACGACGACGAGGCCTAGGAAGGGAACGACGCGGAGCCGGGGAAGACGCGGCAGTGGATGCCCACGCGGAGAGGAGTACGAGGGTTCACTGGTTTGGCTGCGCTGCTGTCGCCGCAGAATAACAGGGGGTGTGGGTGAGTGGAGTGGAGGGATGGCCTGGCCAGTGATGGGAGTAGTATGGAGGCAGTGAGGCCTCCGCGGCAGCACAGCCGACCATGGGAGGCAGGAGCAGGCGGCACGACCAGCGCTGCTTTGGGCGGCTGGAGCAAGAAGACCAGAGGTTGAAGAAGCACTACAGCCGTTGGATGGACATCATACGGTCAGTCGAGCTAGAATCGTGCATATTGACTAAGTTGACAAAGCCCTTCGTCCCCATCAACTTAGTAGGCCCCATCAACTTAGTGGACATCATATGGGGAGTATTCTTTTTTTTGGGCGTAATAAGGAGGCACTTCCTTGCGTGCGAAGATATAGCTGGTGGGTCCGAGCTGTCAGCGGCGGTAACATTTTTTCCGTGAAATACAGAGGCCCTTTCGGTGGGTCCCAGATGTCAGGTGGAGGAATCATTATTTTGCGCGTAATAAGGAGGCATTTCCTTGCATGCGGCCATGGACCCAGCTGTCAGCCTCTCCATGTACAGTCCACTTCAGATGCATGTAGGTCATTGACCACGTTGACCACGCCATGCCGAGAGCACCAGGGCGGTGGACGACGGCGAGGCCTAGGAAGGGAACGACACGGAGGCAAGGAAGACTCGGCAGTTGTTTTCCACACGGAGGGGAGTACGACTGTACGAGGGTTTACTGGTTCGTCTGCCGTTGCCGGAGAATAACAGCAGGTGTGGGACTGTGGGTGAGTAGAGGGATGGCTAGGCCCGCGATGGGAGTATGATGGGGTGGTGAGGCCTGCACGGCAGCACAGCCGGCCGCGTGGAGGAGGGAGCAGGCAGTCCCGTCGGCGCTTGTTTGAGCGGCTGCAGCAGGAAGAGCAGAGATTGAAGAAGCACGACGGCCGTTGATTGGACATCCAACAGTATACAGGCCATCTGTGGAAAGCCTCAAATCTGTTGTAAACAGCATACAACCCATCTGCCATTATTTCAAATAGTTTACAACCCATTTGCTAATTCTTACGGGTTTTTTTGGAGCCCATTTTCTTTTTGTTAGCATTACAACCCATATTGTGGCCACGGTTAAAAAATTATACAAAATTTTGTATATGTCGGTGTGGTCTGAACTGTTTTTAATCCCGAAATTTCGAGTCACATTCAAACTGATTTTAAAAATAAATGTATATCAATATAAAATCCAATAAATTATCCACGCATAAAAATCAATGCAATTTAAAATCTCAAAATAAAAAAAAAGATATTTGAAACTAATTGTCGGTTTGATGTGTTCTAAAAATGTACAACCCATTTCTCATTACTGATAGGCCATTTTCTCGGCCAGCCGAATGAAGCTCTCCTCGTCTTGAAAGATTTGCAGCCCAACATGCCTGATAAAGCGACTTACTTGACAAATCACAAAAAAAACTGGGCTAGCCATTTTCAGAAAGAAAAAAAAACTACTGGGCTGGTCTGTGGTAAACATAAAAGAAAAGGCTGTCTAGACAGGCCAGAGTGTCCCTTACAGCCCAGTTGACACCCTGCTTCCGTCTCAAAAACAAATTAGATAAATGCCACTCCAATTATGGCGATTCATAAAAATGCCACTACAATTTCCAAACTTTGAAAAATGCCACTGCAATTTTTGCAAACTTTGAAAAACGCCACTGTAGTTTGCAAACTTTGAAAAACGCCACTCCAGACTTCGAAAAATGCCACTAGAAATGGTATGAAATGGCATTTTTCAAAGTTTGGAAATTGCAGTGGCATTTCTCGAAGGCATTGATCAAATTAACCCAAAACAAAAATAAATGGGCGAGCTGCTGGGTCCCTGGTGTCAGCCGCTCGTTGTGCAATTCTCTCGTTTATTGACTACGTTGACAATGGCATGGGACCCAGATGTCAGAAATCCACTAGGAGGAGCCATTTTTTATTGGCTTGAAATAAGGAGGCACTTGCTTGCATACTGCCATGACCTTGGCGGGTCCCTGCTGTCATCCTCTCCACATACAATCATCTCCTGATTGTATACGCGTCAACTTGCTAGGCCCACAAGTCAGCCTCTAAACCCGTGGAGGACAAATACAACCCATTTAAAAAAATAACAGCACATTCCATACGTTCAAACGGAAAGTTCAACATTCAGAGCAAAGTAACAGGTCTGATCCACATATAGAGTACTGAACTTCCACGTTGACAACCATCATAGCCAAGCAGTGGCGGAGGACAAAAAAAATTAAGGTGTGGCAGACTCTTGCTCTGCTCACAACCGTCCTAGATTGTGTCTGCTTTCTTGCGGCACATTAGTTGCCGGCTCGCTCGCCGCTGGAGCTAGCTAGGTTCATGATGTGGAGTGTCGTTGGAGGCTGGGAATGCCTTCATGCGTGTGTGTGTGTGTTTTTTTTTGAGAAAAGCTTCATGCATGGTGGAGCTTAGCTGCCTTTTTTTTTGAGTGGTTCTTAGCTGTCTGCTAGGCACTTGTCGCTGGGGCTGGGGTTTAGGCCCAAATAGCAGGGCTGCGTGCGTCGTTGGGTGTTGCCATACGCCCAATTAGCGTGGTTACGTGGCCCTTTTCTTTTCTCAGCGATTTCTTTCCATCTAACCAGAGCCAGCGAGTCAGGAAATGATGGTATGCATACATGTATGGAACATTTCGTACGAAATCAAGGTAGGGCGGACGCCCAACCTTGCCCTAATGGGTGCTCCGCCTGTGTAGCCAAGTTAACTATCTACTCCCACTAGACAAGTACTAACTTACTCTTAGCTAACTAGACGATGCCGGTCGACATCTGTGGTACAGGCTAAACGCCGGCACCGGCGTCCTGCGCCTCGCCTCGGACTTGCCAGAGGTGCAATAGGGTGCGTTGCTCGTGCGCGTTGGCCCTTTCCATGCCGGCGTGGTCCACCGAAGCTTCGGCTTCCAAGCGAGAAACCCACTTGATGAGCTGGTAGTAAAAATTGGCGTCACGAACGCGTGCGTGCCCGACAGCCTCCACGGCTATTTGCCGGGTGCCAGCCTCCACGTAGTCGGCCCAATTGCGGGCGCTCTGCTCGCGACTCAGAGCGTCGGTGTGCTGCTGCTCCATGTCCCGCTGGCGGCACAAATCAGTAATACGTTGCTCCTCGCCAGGCGGTCGCGCTCCAATAACTCCTGCTCCTCCGCCATGCAGTCGCGCTCCAGCAACTCCTCGATCTGCGCATTGCCATCTAAAGATAGATAGAATGCCTCCTCCCTCCGTCTGCCTTCCGGTGAAAAACCGAACACTAGTTCCGGCGGTGACCGCCTCCGGCATCGCCTACCGCGGATGGGCGGGGGCATGGCGGACGTGGTGAGCGACGTCAGGCCGGTGGGGGCTTATGAGGATATGGCGAGTTGGGTATGGTGTCACCAGAGAAGGCCGGGAAACAGTACTTATAGGGGGAAGGTAGCGCGACGGTCATCGGAATTCAATGCATAATGGCTTAGCGCGCCAGCTTGCCGTGGAAAACTAGGGAAACTGAAATTATGACTGTGTCGTCCCGTCCCGTCTGGGTCGCACACCGGCATGGCGGTCAAACAAGTGCACTCGAATCATCTCCCTCCTTGTCAATAATGATTCCACGGATTTAAAAAGCCTGCAACAATTAAAGCATATCTTTTTTGCATCAGTTAGCTGCCTTAATTACGGCCGGCTGCATGCAGGCACTCAGAATCGCTCGCAGGCAGTACGCAAAGCAGCATGCAACGAGTCGCAGCCGAGGGCATGCATGCAGCCACTTAAATCGCTGGAATTAATTAGGCTTAAACTTCTGCATGCCGTTAATTATTGCCATGCCTTGGTCTTGTTGCTTTGCTCACGGGACTAATAAACCCGGAAGGAGGGAGTACCTTGGTTGGTGAGAGGTTTGAATTAAGCCCTGCAAACCGGAAAGGAGGTACTAGTACGTGCGTGATCCGCTATTTATTCGTGTAGGATCGAGTAGGTCGTTTCTTGAATTGAGCCCTGCAAACCGGAAAGGAGGTAGTACGTGCGTGATCTGCTATTTATCCGTGTAGGATCGATAGTGTAGCTTGTCAGTTTCTTCAGAGGTAGGCATTTTTATCCGTGTAGGATCAATAGTGTAGCTTGTCAGTTTCTTCAGAGGTAGGCATTTTTATTCAAAAAACTGCCACTTTGCATCTTGCGTCGCAAATAAAACTGCCAGGAGTGCATTTGTAGGCTAGCTAGTGATTGATTAGTAACTTGTAAACACTGAGCAAACAGAAATAAGTAACTGTTAATGCATCTCAATGATTCACAGATCATATACAAATATGTAGCTCCAAAAGCAAAGATCAGCCACTTTGGATCTTGCGTCGCAACTAAAACTAACTAGTACGATTCCCATACATAAGATCAACATGTTAATGCATCTCAATGATTCACAGATCATATACAAATATGTAGCTCCAAAAGCAAAGATCTAGAAAGAACATTTGTTCTTCCTACTAACATGGATGCTTCTATTGGCCAACATTCAGTACAGACTGAAAGGCACATTTGTTTGTGAAGTCTACAATTCCTCTTGCAAACGTAAGTGGTTTCACCAACAGCTGGAACCATGAGAATGAACCACACATGATGGAGGAACATCCACTTCAATATGATTTGGTCTTCTCTCGATCACACCGCGAGACTATTTTCGGAATACAAACTTTAACTTAGGCAAAATGATGCCCATTGTATAATCAGACCAAAGCAATGAAGCACCAACTGTTGGCCAGTAAATAGTATAGTACTACTTTTCTGCAGTCCATGAAGTGACTATCCAATCTTTGTGTCTATTTTCAAATGGCACTGCATGCAGTGACTATACTATTCTCTTGTGCAGTTCAACCAAAATTGCGGACACTTTGTTTGTTTGCCAAATAGCAATGGACAGACATCTCTGTCTGCACAAATATCAAGCAGCTAGTAAACATATCAAGCAGCTAGCAAACCACTAGTATTACTATCTAATGACAGTACAAAAAGAGTAGCAAGATAGTAGCAAACCATGTACCTTCGTAATGAACAGCTCATAGTGCCACCAATTGGATATAAAGGTTTGGAAAAAACATGCTCCTAATGTTGAACCAGTTGGACTTTTTGTGCAGCTCCACTAAAATCGAGCATCCCTGTTTGCATAGATATTGAAAGTGTGATTACTATGAAAGTGGCACTAGTTGAAGCATAGACTCACAAATATAAGCATTCCAATTTCTTAATGGGAAAAGGTAGCAAGACTGTTTCTAACAACCTGTTTGAATGAATAAATAAAGCAACATCGGCTGATGTCAGGAAGGCATACATAGTTTTTTCTGAAAAACTGAGCCATTCCTGACCTTTCCTCTTCTTTTAAGCAAGTTTTGTGCAGTTCTACTAAAATAAAATGCCATCACTGCCTTGACAATTCAGTGACACTGTACAAAGGAAATGACTTAACATTACATCATGATGTCAGGTATGTAGTCGACAGGCATTAGAGACAAACATAGAGACCTCCTCCGATAACATAATGAACATTAATTTTAACAAAGGTGTGACTAGCTTTACCGAGATAATTTGAGTGAACTCTACACCATTCGAATACTACAAATATACACTAATCCAGTGGCTAGTGCAACAGTAGAGTAGTTAGTTTATTACAGGGTACAGTACAATGGTTTTACTGAACAGATTTCAATAAACTCTAGCACTGGAAGGTTTCTATAAGAATTAACAATACAAAATGTAAAGGTAACAAGTTTCAGCATTGGTATACTAGTGGCATTAGACAAAATGTAAAGGTAACAATACGTCCACAATCAACAGCTAACCCTGAAATAATCCAGTGTCATTAAATGGCATTGCTTAAATTTATCGGTGGCATTAGTCTGAGAGCGACATTAGTTAAATGTGGCTTCACTTTATCAGTAGCACTGCTTGACTTGACTGCTGGCGTTATACTAACAGCAAAAAAGTGGCAATAAGAGCATGGGAGGCCCATTCGGACAGTGGGCGCACCAGTACGATGTACCTCCACGGACGCAGAGTGGTGAGGGAGGTATGGTTGCCCAGAGCAACAAATATCCAGGCAACATATGTGGATTATGTCCCATTTTTGTTCTCTTTAGCCACCTTTTTCCTATGTGAGGACAACAAACCGATCGACTTGGTCATTCTCTATTGCGTTGTCATGCCTTTCTACCCTTCTTCAACCAAGAGACACGAGACTCGTTCCTTAGCTACTGATTTTCCCCTTTTCAACCTAGATGCGGGTTCGATGCCTAGTCTCTTGGACAGTACAGTCTCCCTTCCTTTCCTTATTCAACCCAGACATGGATTAGTCTGCATGAAGTAGGGTTTCCTTTAATAGTGCAAATTATGGTTTTCATCTGCGTGGCGAGCAGAGCAAAGGATAGCAAATTGGGAAGGTGGTGGAGTGGAAAAAATCCACATGCAACGACGTGCCAGATGGGGCAATAGAACAAGGGTATGGTTCGAAAAGAGGTAGCATACCTGACGGTCGGCGGGAAGTGGCTTCGCTCGTGGTCGTCGTCCTCCGCACACACTACGGCAGTGAGCTTGGAGACGGAGGCCATCCAGCGCGGGCGCTAGGTCTGAGAGGACGGCCTTGTCGTCAGTGCGTGACCTCGCTCGCCGATGACGAGTGCGTCAACGCTGCACGTCCTTTTCTTCCCTGGCAGATCTGTGACCACCGTTGAGGAGGGAGAGAGGGGCCGTCTTTTTAGATCTGGAGAGAGGGTGGTAGTGTGAGAAGCAAGTGGGCAGCCCTTGGCAAGAAAGCGCCGAAGCTCCAGCCTATATATCTTTTTTATACTACTAGTACTGGAGGTGGAGTAGTGGTAGAGTAGTTTATATTTTCTCTGCGTACAGTACCAGTTAGTCATGCTTCAAAACTGAACGACACGCCATAAAAAAAATAAAGGTCGATAACTAATGCGGCACCTCGGGCCAATGCGGCCAGATCGTATTTTGCACGAGAAATTACACACCATGTTTCGTTGACATGTGGTCCCGTTCCAACATATCAGTGAGACGACAGCGAGTAGTAGGAGTATTTCTGAACCGACGTGTAGGCCAGGGCGCCCCTTCATGAACCGTCGCAAACTGGCAATCGTCCACCGACTCTTCACCTTTCCCTCTCAATTTGGAACTGCTGTCGCACGCTCTTCCTCTCCCTCCTCCATTTTCCTTCAGCCTTTCACCCTTTCTTCTGCCATTGTTCAATCGTCTTCTCCATGGAGGGAACAAGACGGAAACGACCCCATTATTCTTGCCCCGATCTGAAAGATGACATGGTGGAGGAACTCATTGATCGGTGCGACATCATCACCTCGGCTAGCATGGCAGGTTCGTTCAAGCCCATTCTTGACTCAACTAATAACATCATTACAAGGAACCCAAGAGTCAAGGAGCGGTTTGATCTCCCCTATCTTCTTCGCCATGACCCTGATGACTGGCGCCGTCACGACGGAGGCCTCGCCCTGTGCAAGTTGATGCCGCTTGATAATGATACGTATGATGTTAAGATGCCATCGCTTGAGGGCAAGACTTGGGCAGGCGCAAATGGAGATTGGGTTGTTTACATTGGGTCCAACTGCGAGTGGGAACTTGTGAATGTGTACACTCGTGACCGGGTTCCACTTCCAAAAATCTCAGCAGACTGCCCAGAGGTTGAGCACACCGGTATTGTACGCATGTTCAAATACAATCATGGTGACTGTCTTCTACGGAAGATAGCAATTTCTCGAGTTCCCAACCGCTCTTGGAATTACAACAACTATGAAGTTGTTGCTATCTTCGACAAGCTTGTTGCCGTCCTTGCTGGTTTGACTCGATGGATATTGCTCAAAAATCAGTTTTTGTACACGGATGAGTACTGTGATGCAATTGAATAGGAGGGCCTTGTGTTTGCTGCCACCACTCGTGGCACTGTTTTTGCATGGAATCGTTGTTTAGGTACGTTTGTCTTCCACCATAATTATAATTGTTTCGTCCACATGCATGCGGGTTAGCAAGTTTCCCTTTACTAATTAACCTTCTTCTTGTGTTTCCAAGGTCCTACGAACATTCCACCACCTATACTTGAATATTTTTATAACCAAGGGGGAGATGACGATGGTGATGATCACGAGCATGAGGAAGAGCAGCGCCATATACTATTTGGCGCCTGGCAACTAATTCCGATGGATCACCTCTTCTCGTGTGTATACAGCCCACTGATGATGTTACTGCTAAGGAAGCAGGTGTAGTCTCCCATGGTCGCACTCTCCGGACCTATTCCAACACCCGTTGCATGGTATTCGGGATGGATACTAGTGTGCTAGCGCCAACTCCTTCTCCCTGGTACAGAATTGATAGTCTTGGAGAAAACTCGCTCTTCCTTGGACAAAACTATCCAATGATGGTGAAAGGCGATCCAACTGCTGTTGACACAACGTTACTACCATTTATGAGAAGCAACTATGTCTATACCTCGGACATTTGGGTGGTTCCCTACCCTGGTACTGATATAGTAGTCCGCTTCAGCCTGGATGATCAGTCCTGCGTTGGTCTCCAGATCGACAATGGATGGCCCGTCCCAGAGAATCACTTGTGGTTCAAAGCAAGCGTTTCCAACGCCGAGGAATGGTTGAGTTGAAGTTCATTTCATTGCTTGTTACTTGTTGTGTGGTGAAAACTTTAGTATTTATAATGTATCCTCGTTGTTGATGTTGGTTGATGACCTGTTGTATGTAATAAAATGATATGCCTGTGATAAACTTACTAAATTTATGAATGGCTTTCGAGTCGCTTTTGTGAGTGAGTGGTGCGACGAGGCAAAAAATATTTTCTGAATACATAATTGTACGTGCATTGCAACAGGTTATCGGATGAGGCCAATCAACAATAGTAGTACACTATTTGTACTAGCTTCACATGCTTTGCGCGTTGTGCGGGTGTTTTTACTGTAGCCATATTGTACTACGTAACCCGCACCTCGAATCCTCGATACTAGTAGTACTATATAGTAAGTAGTAGGAGTAGTAGGGTGGCATGGGCCAGAACAAGCATTCACGTCCAGGAGTACGGCACACGCCACCAGCACGACTTCCATCTGACACCATATTTCTTGGAGTCCGTGCTAGAGCAATCTCTTCAACCTCATCGTTTCTCTAACTCAGCCATCGCGCCGGCGGGCGAGGTGGGGGTTTGCCGGTAGTCAGTTTCCTTAACTGCGGTCCCACTTGTAAGGCCAACTGCAACGCACGACCCCAAACGGACCTACGTTTTGCACGAACTCCAACGATAATTTTGACTAGAAAAGCAAGACCAAAGAAAACAAGAACCACAAGAATACATTTTACTACTCCTGTAAGTTGGATTAGTGCCTTCTCGATGCATTCATTGTTGATCTGCGGAGGCTCGATCTTGCATGCTTCTTTCTTCTTCGAGTGTAAAGAAGTAGACGTTGCTTCCTCGCATCTAGTCTCATGTCTAGCCTCTATTCTAGTACTCCCTCCAGTCCGTTTTTCTCTGTGTCTAAGCAACAACACGCATACCAAGTAGGAGTATCAACAAGTGCACTAATCTCATCTATAGCCTCTGTGCTAGCTAAAAGTGATAGAACATCTACTAAATTGCGCTCTATCAATATATGGATGTACTCTTCTTCCCAATACAAAAACTTGCATCCATTCTACTCCCTCTGTTGCACAATACATGCCTTCTATTTGTAAAAATATATATGTATCTAGACATGTTTTAATATATAGGTACATCCATTTTTGGACAAATGGAAGTCAAGTATTTTGGAAGGGAGGGAGTACACAATAAATTTTTAAAGTTAGCACAACTAGTCTAATCCGAGAGCACAACCGAAGATTTGGTCGGGTTCTTCCTCCTTTTGCCGACACATGGGACATCCAGCATCCAGGTCGTGTCATGAAAGAAAATAGAGTGGTAGTTGAAGCCACGAGATGTGCATCTTGGGTTAAACTGTAAATAGAATCTTTCTACTCTTGAGTAACTCCAAAAGCGGCCACCGAAGATCTTTCTTGGATTTGTTTTTCATCACCAGCATGTCGAGGTGAAAGATGTGCAGGTTCAGTGGGTCCGCTTGCGTTTTCACTGACATGTGCGACCGCATGTGAGCAAACAGACGATGGGCTCCGCGCGTCCGCTGGCTGGCTGAGAAGAGAGATAGAGGAGGGCTGAGCACGGACTGCAGGAAATTTGTTCTACGTACCTCGATATAGGCTCGATATAGTGGGCTGGCATGGACCATAACTAGCATTCACGTCTATCAGTACGGCACACGCCACCAACACGAGTCCCATCCGACACCAATTTTCTTGGAGTCTGTGCTACATCCTTCTCTTATCCCTCCTGTTTTCTCAGCCATCGCGCGGTGGGCGGGGTGGGGGTTTGCCGATAGTCGGTTTGCTCAACTGCGGTCCCACTTGTAAGTGAAAATGCAACACCGCACGCATTCCCGCTTGAGCGGCGTGCCGGACCAACCGTGTGAGGGTGCAACGCGAACACGGTAGGCTTTTCCTTTTGAACTCATAACTTGTAAAATTTGGTTCTGCTCCATGGTGCGATCGATAGATAGAAAATAACGATTTTGCCTAGAGTAATGAGAAGTTTGGTTCTGGCGCCGTTCATGCATGGAGTACGTACGAAAATTATGAAGTTGACACGAAAGGTAAGATAACTATTGTAGTATCATATACTACTACATGGATTTGACGGAAAGATAAAAATACATACGGATCCATCAACGACATCCTCACGCCCTAGTGCGCCGGGTCACCAACCGACGTGTGAGGAGCAGCGGCGTTGGCGGCGAGCTCAACATGCTTCTGAACAGTGTCGTCCAAGGTTGCCCTGCGGTCCAAGAAGTCCAGCGTCCTATCGTCCTCCTCTTGCATGTAGTAGTCCTTGTGGACGATTTTCGCGTAGACGTGGGTGATTATGTCGATGGTGTCTTGCTGCGCCAGGTGCTGCGCGGCAAGCGCGACCTCGAGGTGGACATTCTCCGGCGCGACGGCGGGCAGTCACAGGGCCACCAGTGCGCCAAAGAGGTTGTCACCATAGTGGCCATTGAGGGTGGCGGGCATCACAGAGCCTGGGCGCGTCGGCTGGAGGCTTACGTCAAAGTCGTCCGCGAGCTTCTTGACGACGGTGAACTTGTCGAGGAAACCGACGAGGACCTCATCGAACAAGGAGACGAAGCTATCGTCCAAGCAGCCCCTCGCCCTGGCGGCCTCAAGCAATACTACTTGGAGACGTTCCTCGTTACCGGGCCGCAGGCCGGTATCGTGGACCATCTGGCACAGCCGGCTGATGCTCACGCTCATCGCCTCCATGGGTCAACTGATCTTGCGATTCGAGTGATCACTCTTGCCCTTGGTTAGCGTGCGTAGGTGTGTAGGATTTCGTACTACTCCTCGGCCCTCTACTGCACCTGCCTTTGGCTGTATGATAGGTGGGCGAGCCACCCCCTGGGCCCACGTGTCATTCACCCAAAGGCAGTTGCCGTAAGTCAATGAAGCTGCGTCCCCCTCCGTGCCGGTGCAGATAGTCATCTCACCGGACCTCTAGTTGGGGCCAAATGAGAGAAGTTTGATGTTTACTGGTTTATTGGTCCCCTTTGCATTTTGCGCCAAGTTTTGACCTTTGATTTAACTAATAAAATGTTAATGCATGTAAACAAAAATGTTGTGTAAGTCACATTACAAAAACCAAATAATCCCAAAACACTTAGCCTGGTCATAGTGGAGAGTAACTTAGACTAGTAACATGCGTATGTTACTAGTCTATGTTACTATCTTTATAGTGCATAGTGTCATAGGTTAGTATCATAAGTGGTCTCATTTATTGCCATGCATGACACATAGTAGCATCACATTTATTATGTTACGGTATCTACCTATGTTACTATAACCATCTCTCTCTTCTTTAATTGCCTGCCACATAAGCATGTTTGCGAGTCCCAAGTGCATGATACTACTTATGTTACCCCCACTATGGCTAGCCTTAGGCAGAGTGCATTAACTCCCTCCTTGTTTCTTATTTCGTGACATATCAACCAGTGAGAGATGTGGGCCGTGCACGCTTTCAATGACTTGAGACTACCAAACATGACATGCAGTGTTTAGTTCATTGCATGTAATCCTATTAGTAGTTAGCAAAAAAACATTAAGTTCTCTCGCCGATAGGAATAAAACACCATGTATTTATTTACAGAGGGAGTAGTACATTTTTTGTGACATGCATTACTACTAGATATTGCTAGTCAAATACTAAAATCCAGATGGACGTGGTAGTACTCCTAAATCCAGACGGTGGTGCTACTAGTACTAGCACTGTACTACCCGTTGGTCAAATTATTACGTGCTGCTCCTCACAGTGAAGTGACAAGACCCTGCGCCGGAGATGACACTTGAGTATAGGCGCCGTGTTCGGCATACCATAGTCAGCCTCACCGTCTGCAGTCACTATCATCATGGCCGTAGAGCTAGCCTGCTTACAACTAGCCCTGTTCAACATAATTTCCCGTGCGTAGATGCCCGTGCATTGCACGGAACACCAAGATTGGGGGTGGACGGCTCCGGCAGCGGCCATCGCGCCAGATTTTTCCACCGCCTTCTAGATGTGGTGGGGAGGAGATAAGGCTGATTGTGAGAGACAAGGAGTTTTTTGTAAATAGGGAACAAGTACGGGCATATTTTTGCAAAAATGGAGAAGCTTGGTTTGTATGCGTCAGATCTAGAACCGATGGCTATTGGTGAAAGATGGGAGGCACAACATCATCACCAACTCAGGACCTGTTTGATTCGCAGGATTTTGAAAACGCAGGAATAGGACACGACAATATTACAAGTTTCAAACTGATATTACAAATGTTAGGAGTAATGCTGCACCTAGGAAGAGGGAATTACTAGGAAGTTTACGTAAGAACTTTCGTTACTTTAGGTGGATGCAACATTATCATACAAACTAAAATCCACCGCCCTGACAAGTTACTAATGGGCAAATAAGTTTTCGAGTCTCTGGCCACTTGATGTTTCAAAAACAAATTCAGCTTCTGCGGAGACTTTGTCATTTAGGCTTAGACGCTTGCGGTGATCAGCACGCCATTCATTGTTGCGCCAGAGAACGCCAAATCTCATTACCTTGAGCACACTTGCCTCCAGAACAAAGAACCTGGCCAATTTAATCTCAGATGTGCTGCCTCGGTAGTCGATCAAATCAATTTCTGTAAGATGGAGATCAAGGCATTCGATGAGATTGTTATAGTGCAGCACATTTTTCACTTTCGGGTCTTTTTTTATCTGCAAAAGAAGAGAACATATTAGAGCAGCTGGCTGCATAAGATTGCCGTGTCATCAAGAGGTACCAATATCATTCACTCATACGATAGGGTTGGCTGGCTAGTGATATTTTTTCACTCTCTCTCTCTCTCTCTCTCTCTCTCTCTCTCTTTCTGTTTCCTCTCATTTAACTAGGAGCACGTGAAGAGCTTAGGCATTTGTTGCCTTCCACTATGTGGTCGATGCCATATTTCGCAAAAGTATGCCACATAATACGCATCGATGTCAAATCAAAAGATTTTGGCACCGCTCTCGCGATGTGAGAGAGTTGGCACCGCTGTGCACACAGACCCACATGTATAAACAAATCAATCAAACCAACTACACCAGCCTCTCACTCTCCCAAACAAGTGTTTTTTTATTGCCTCAGTCCTCTCTCTCTCCCACGCAGTGTTTTTTCATTGCGTGAGTTAATTTGGCACCGGAGCAAAGTAGGTGATCCAGATTGGGGCACCAGGTGAGCAATGGAGGGGCATCGATGCCAAATGCATCACAAGTGAATTTGGCACATGTTTTGGCCTACATAGCCCACTTTTGTACTCCCTCCGTCTCAAAATTCTTGTCTTAAATTTGTCTAAATACGGATGTATCTAGTTACATTTTAGCGTTAGATACATCCGTATCTAAACATATGTAAGACAAGAATTTTGGGACGGAGGGAATACTACCTCGTATTTAGTATAAAATTTTGACCATAGATTTACCTAAGAAAATGCCAATGCATGTCACTAAAAATTACATCATTTGAAATTATGTTCAAATACGAATCCAACGATATAGTTCTTAGTGACATGCATTAACATTTTGTTAGTTAAATCTATGGTCAAATTTTGATACTACAAAATTGGAAGAGTAAACCAGGACGGAGGTAGTACTTGCTCTTAGGGTAACCATAGAGTTACTGGAGTAGTCTAAGTTACTTTCCACTATGACTAGCCTAGGCTACTATAGTAGTAGTACAACATAAAAACGATGCAGGTGATCACGTGAGAAAAAATACTAAAAACATTTCTTTCGGTGCAGTGCGTAGATGCAGTTTTGAACACTACACTTGTCATCGTAATTTGGGAAAATTACGAAAAAATTGAGCTACGTTGTGATTACCATTTACTTATAGGAAATAAGTTCACCTCGATGAGTAGCTTCTCCGTGCACGGAAAGCATGTAAGGAATCCAACAACTTGATCCAGATTGGGGCCGATAGATTTTAGTGCTAAGATCTTCACTGTGCGCATGGACTGGGTCAAGCTTGTGGGAATCATTTTCTGGAAGACGGCCGTAAATACATCAAGAAGAAATTTAAAAATGTGAATTTCAAGAAGACGGAGAAGAAGATGAGTGCTGTACCTGAACGATTACGGATCCAATAAAGAGTTCGGAGAATTTGGCAGACGAGTACACCAACGGTGTCAATTTCGGCCCGTCAATGACCCTGATTTTTGTTGGACCTTCTAGATCCGATACAAGCAATCTCTCAAGGAAAGGCGCATTCTCAATGACCATAATGTGGAACAGCTGGAATGATCTCTTCCCAATTGATGTCTTGTTGCGGGGCCAGCAAGACACATAAATCCATCGGAGATTCGTCGAGGCGATGTGGAGGCTAATGAACCCGTGGATCTGCTCAAGACGAAGGTACTCGAGCGTAGTACATCTGCGGAGCAGGTGCTCCATAGCCTTCTTCGAGATGACAACGTCGAAGAGGTCGAGCTGCTTGAGTTGAGGGAGAGGAAGGGCGGGCGCGACATTAATCTGGGGAAGATAGCAGGAGCTGAAGCTGGCGCGGTGCAGCGTTGGCGTGAGGCGGAGCGCGGACGACGGCAGAGAGCGACATCATCCAGCTTCAAAGCTGAGCTCCTTGAGCTGATCTAGGGTGGGGGATAAGAGCCACTTGTCGAACTTGGGTTGGACCTTGCAGTTGGTACTGAACATGCAGATGTCAAGGCATCTGGCTGGCCCAGGGTGCGATGAAAGGATCTTGGAGACTGCGGCCATGCGTTTGCAATCCCCGTCGCAGAGGCAGCTGTCGATGGTGAGGCTGAGGGGGACGCAGTGCCAGAGGGGGCGCCACCGCCGGGAGAGCAGGGCAGTCCGCACGACAGATTTGGTGGGGAGGAGGCCGATGATGACGAGCAGCATGTCGTCGGGGAGGCTGTTGATGAAGTCCAGGCTCGCCGGATGCGGTTTTGGCTCGAGCCGCCTCCGCTTGTTGGCTGCCTCGCCGTCCATCTCAACCGGCGGCGACGCTGGTGTACACGTGTGTTGGTGTGTGTTGTGTGCTGGGTGTGCGCGAGTGCGTCCTTCTATGCATGCCGCTGATACGTCTCCAACGTATCTATAATTTTTTATTGCTCCATGCTACTTTATCTACTGTTTTAGGCAATATTGTGCTTTATTTTCCACTTCTATGTTATTTTTGGGACTAACCTATTAACCGGAGGCCCAGCCCAGATTTGCTGTTTTATGCCTAATTCAGTGTTTCGAGGAAAAGGAATATCAGACGGAGTCAAAACGGAACGAAATCAACTGGAGAAGTTAATTTTGGAAGGAAACCCACCTGATGGACTTGGACTCCACGTCAGAAGATATGGGAGGTGCTCATGAGGGTGGGGGCGCCCCCTGCCTCGTGGGCCCCCCGTAGCTCCATCGACGTACTACCTGCACCCATATATACCCACGTATCCTAAAACTTCCAGAACAGAAGATAGATCGGGAGTTCCGCTGCCGCAAGCCTCTGTAGCCACCAAAAACCTCTCGGGAGCCCGTTCCGGCACCCTGCCGGAGGGGGATCCCATCATCGGTGGCCTTCTTCATCATCCCGGCGCTATCCATGACGAGGAGGGAGTAGTTCACCCTCGGGGCTGAGGGTATGTACCAGTAGCTATGTGTTTGATCTCTCTCTCTCTCGTGTTCTCTCTCGTGTTCCCTCTATGGCACGATCTTGATGTATCCCGAGCTTTGCTATTGTAGTTGGATCTTATGATGTTTCTCCCCCTCTACTCTCTTGTGATGAATTGAGTTTCCCCTTTGAAGTTATTTTATCGGATTGAGTCTTTTATGAGAACACTTGATGTATGTCTTGCGTGGGATAACCGTGGTGACAATGGGTTATTCTATTGATCCACTTGATGTATGTTTTGGTGATCAACTTGCGGGTTTCGTGACATTGGTAACCTATGCATAGGGGTTGGCACACGTTCTTGACTCTCCGGTAGTAGCTTTGGGGCACTCTTTGAAGTACTTTTATGTTGGTTGGATGAATCTGAGATTGTGTGATGCATATCGTATAATCATGCCCACGGATACTTGAGGTGACAATGGAGTATCTAGGTGACATTAGGGTTTTGGTTGATTTGTGTCTTAAGGTGTTATTCTAGTATGAACTCTTTTATAGATCGATCCGAAAGAATAACTTTGAGGTGGTTTCGTACCCTACCATAATCTCTACGTTTGTTCTCCGCTATTAGTGGCTTTGGAGTGACTCTTTGTTGCATGTTGAGGGCTTGTTATATGATCTATTTATATTATTATTGTTGAGAGAACTTGCACTAGTGAAAGTATGAACCCTAGGCCTTGTTTCCTATCATTGCAATACCGTTTACGCTCACTTTTACCACTTGTTACCTTGCCGTTTTTATTATTTCAGATTACAAAAACCTATATCTACTATCTATTTTGCACTTGTATCACCATCTCTTCACCGAACTAGTGCACCTATACAATTTACCATTGTATTGGGTGTGTTGGGGACACAAGAGACTCTTTGTTATTTGGTTGCAGGATTGCTTGAGAGAGACCATCTTCATCCTACGCCTCCTACGGATTGATAAACCTTAGGTCATCCACTTGAGGGAAATTTGCTACTGTCCTACAAACCTGTGCACTTGCAGGCCCAACAACGTCTACAAGAAGAAGGTTGTGTAGTAGACATCAGCCGCCGCGCGGTGGTGAATTGTGCGCGAGTGCTTCCTTCGCGCGCAAGAAGTTTGTCCTCAATGCGCCCTCAGTTTACTAGCATGCGGGGTGCTACCCCGAGTGGTTTCAACTTTGTTTACTTCACCACGTGTCAGATGGGCCTCTAGTTTACTTATTTTCTCCCACTGCCACATGGGCCAGCACACCAAGATACAGAACACGAGCTGTTAATGCAGCATGTGGATTGGTTGACCGGTCAACTAAACAATATACGGAGCTATACGCTGACACAGTGAGCGTATAATCCATCGGTATAGAGAGTTCGAGTGAGAGGGGAGGCCCGTGAGAGATAATAGAGAGAGAGAGAGAAAGAGCTACTCCCTCCGTTCGATAATGTAGTTACAACATTTTTTTAAGTCAAACTTTTGAAACTTTGACCAAGTTTATAAAGAAATTACTTATATCTACAATACCAAAGATAAATGATAGTATGAAGTAAGTACATGTTGTGATGAATCTAATGATCGTTCCAGATGTAAATGTTTTTCTCCACATATACCTGGTCAAACTTTTCTGAGGTTTGACTTTTCAAAATATCCATATGCTTATGGACGTGACAGAGTCCCTAGAGAGAGAGAGAGGGAGAGAGAGAAAAGTGTGTGTGCGTGTGTGAAAGAGACATGGACAACACACGATAAAAGTAGAGAAAAAGCATGTGTGTCTTATGCAAACATATCACACATGCATCTTCGACAACAGAGGCAAGGTGAGGAGATAGTGTGTGGTTGTTTGGAACCGAGAGAGGAAGACCCCTAGCACGTGGCCAAGAGGGGTCTGACAAACAAGGGAGAGAGGTCGAGAGAGACGTATGGAGAAAATGCAGACATGGGGAGGAGAGAGTGTATGTTTGTCATAGAGAGATCCCCTGGAGATCATGATGGGACTAGATGGGTGGGAGATCGAGTGACAAGGTGTGTGCGCGATAGAAGATGCCCCGAGAGATATCGAGATAGACATATGGATGGAAGGAGACAATACGTGTGTTCCTGATGGCTAGTAAGAGATAATCATACTTAGGAGGGGGGAGTGCTTGCGCCTATGGCCCTGTTTGGATACTCTAACTCAGTTAGAGGTTAGAGTTAGATTCATACCCTGATCTAACCCTGAACTAACTCTAAGTAAAGAGGTGTTTTGATGGCTGGGTTAGATGGAGCGCAGATACGGCGAGGCACCTTCACGGGCGGTGCGAGAGGGAGAGAGGGAGAGGACGAGAAGCTTCGAGGAAGTGGGGAGGGATCTGCTGCGGGGAGAGCGAGAGAAGAAAGTGTTTATTAGTGGTCCCGAGAAGAACTAACCCAAATAAGCACCTCTTGGATGGGTTAGTTTTTTTGGATGGGTTAGATGCATCTAACCTAAACTAACCCTCCTGTTTGGATCTTTTGGGTTAGTTGACTCCAAACTACCCCAAACTAACTCTAACCCATGGATCCAAAAAGAGCCTATGATGGAGTGAGGGATTATGGTACTTAGGGGGTGTGTGTCACATGGAGAGAGAACAAGGGCGGAGAGTGTTGGATGGGTCTATATGTATAGCGCGAGCGAGACATGTGTATGTGTGAACCAGGGAGATATAAGACTAGTTTGGCTTGCGTCGTGAGCATCTTTTGCGTGGCCTGGGGTTGTGGCTGGATTTCATGCACGCTTGTTTGGTTGCCACCCTGTGAAAAAGAAAGCCCACCCGGGCTGGGTTCCCTTGCACTTTAATTAGCCTGGCTGAACTCCAGACACTGCAAGTAGCCTGGCCCAAGCGACCGATTTCGAACGCCTGGCCGTGCCTGGTCGTGTGGCCATGAGGCTAACAGCAACATGGATGGATATTAGCATTAAATAATTGATGCATGGATTGATTGATGGGACGTTGATGCTTTGCCTTGCCCAGGCATGAACCAAACGCTTCAGCACCACACAAGCCTGGCCAGACATAAAGATTTTACATCTCACGTCTACACCAGGCAGTACCGGCCATCAAGGCATGAGGGTCAGGTCACAAACCAAACTGACTAATAAAGTTTGAGAGAGATTGAGGAGCCCCGATAAGGCTGAGTGGTGCGTCAGATAGCTGAGAGGGGGAAAGAGATATTCCATCCACTTGATAATGCAGTGCATGTAAATTTTTTAGAAGTCAAACTTTGGAAACTTTGATCAGGTTAACGCAAATGTTATTTATATCTACAATACCAAAGATACATCATACAAAACTACATCTCATGGTGAATCTAATGGTATATGTTTGCCATACTAGATGTAATTGTTTTTCTCCACGCACATGGTCAAAGTTTGTGATGTTTGACTTTTCAATAAATCTATATGCTATGGACGGAGGAGAGTGCCTCAGTCGAGACAGATCAAGTGCGTGTGAAGGAAATGAGTAAGTGTGCAAAAAGAGTATGTGTGTGAAAGAGAAAGTAACAACAAATGATAAATTAGAGAGAGTGTGTGTTTTTTCGTTTCTTATGCGAACATATCACGCATGCATCTCCAAGATGGAAAAGCGAGGCGAGGACATACACGAAGATAGCTAGTGTGTGATTGTTTGCAACGGAGAGAGACACCCCTGTAGCACATGTCCAATAGAGGTCTGGCCAACAAGGAAAAAAGGTCGAGAGGGACACGTGGATGGCATGGACGCATGGGGAGGGAGAGAGGGTGTGTTTGTTATAGAGAGATCCCCTCGAGATCGTGAGGGGACTATATGGGTGGGAGATCGAGGGAGTGTGTGCGCGATAGAAAGATGCCCAGAGAGAAATCGAGATAGACCATGCACATGTTTGTGATGGAGACTAAGATTAGCTAGTCATATACATATAGGGGGGACTGCGTGTGCCTACAATTGAGTGAGAGACCATCATACTTGGCTAGCTGGGCATGAGATTGTGTGTGTGTGTGCATGTGAGATGGAGAGAGAACGAGGGAGAGAGATAGAGTTTTAGATGGGCCTATCGAGTGCGAGTGAGATATGCATGTGTATGTGTGACCCAGGTGGATGGAGAGTTTGAGAGAGGGGGGAAGAGCTCCGAGACGACATAGTGGTGCGTGAGAGAGTTACGGGCAAAGTGCCAAGGAATTTGTGTGCATACGATGAGTGCACCCAAGATCTCTAGCTTGGACTAGCTAGAGTATCATACATAGTGTGCGAGAGAGACCTATAGATGGTGTATATATGAATGCAAACTAGAAAGACCCCCCCCCACACACAAAGAGAGAGAGAGAGAGATGGAGATGGAGAGAAAAGGAGAGGGACCAACAAGGTTTTTGTGTCGGATGCGTGCGACAGAATTGAAGATTGTCGGCGAGAGAGTGAGAGTGAGAGTGAGAGAGAGAGAGAGAGAGAGAGAGAGAGAGAGAGAGAACAGGAGTCCGGGAGAGGGGGAGGTCGCGTTTTATGCATCAAAGACTGATATAAACCATGTTTCGATATAAACTTGCATTCAAATATTTAAATTGGAGAACATGTTGTGTGCAATCCACACATGAACGGATATATGCGTATATCAAACAAGTTCATTAATTTGACTTCCAACATGTTCATGGAGTACTATAATACTGTACAACATGCTACTCGATTGAGGTGTTCAATTTTGGATTTAGTTCACTATTTTGACCTACTGAACGAGCTATTTCATTGAATCGAGATATTTCATTTTGGGTTTGATTCGCGTTTTTGAGTGGGTCAACTATTTGTCATATAGTAAATCGCTAGCAACGAGCATGTAAAAACACATTACTCCCGAGCATCATCTCTCCATCTAAAAAAGAAGTGGCAAGCTAATATTTCAAAATTTGATTCGAATCGACTTGGTAAGGTAGACGTGGATGCTCGTTCTCCCAAAATTTGAACGAACCATTAAATATTCTCTCTGCTCGGTGGAATTTTCCCGAGAAAATAAATGGGAGACGCAAAATTACCGTCCTATGTGGGACACACATCAATTGGCCCGTTGTACATCGAGGGTAGGTTTGTAACTTCATCCAAGCGCGCCTTCTCCTCGGCCGAAATGACATGTGCCGAATCATTCATAAACCATGGTCGGCAAAACACGCTCTCCTTGCCCGAAATAGCTCGCGCCCACTATTTCAAAAACGCTCTCCTCGCCCGAAATCGCTCGCGCCCACTATAGTTCAAAACACGCCCTCCTCGCCCGAAATCGCTCCCGCCCACTATTTGGCGAGAAGCAAAGTTACTCTACTATCCCCGACCCTCAGTGCATAGACCAAAGCCGAGAAGCCTATACGCAAGGGTAGAACTGTAACCCCCCCTCACATTTTAGACAAATGCGTCCGTAAGACATGGTTCCACTCCCCTCCCAATTCCCCTCGCCCACCCCCCATTCATACCTCGTGGGCGCCAAATCACCTTCTCCCCGGGAAGCTCCCTTCTCCCGAGCCACGAAACCTCAGCCCCACCTCCATGGCGCCCCCACCGCACCAATTTCACAGCCGCCCTCCTCCCTAATGCCGGAGACGCTGTCCAATTGCCGTCGTGCACTGGGCCGTGTGCCTCTTACTCCATGCTGCTGGTGCTGCCTCGACGACGGACGCGTGAACCGTACTGGAGCCGACTCACCCCCGCCGTTGTTCACGGCGCCGGAATGGCTCCAACTTTGGATCTGTCCAGAGTCCTGGCGCTGCTTCCGCGTAGCCGTCGACCATCGCGACATTGCTCTTTCCCTGCTGCCGGCCGCCACCGCAACTACGCCGGCCTCACCGACTCGGTAGCTGAACCTGCCTACTTCACCATGCCGCCAGATAGGTCGCACCCTCATCTCAAATCACTTTATTTAGGCGTCAGTTGTCTGAATTTTTATTCTGGGCCAATCGATTCCCAATGGGAAGCAACACCCCTTGAGGCGGCGGAGCTCCTAGGCTGCCGGTTGGCTGGTGTCTAACATAAGGGTGCGGGGATGCAAGTTCACCGCGGAAGCAGTGCTTAGATGGCTATCTTTTAGAGTTGCGTGGGTTGAAGGTACTGCCGCCGCCGGATCTGGATGACGGGGAGTCTTTGTGGATTAGCCCGGGGGCGGCGCAACCACGGTAGTGCGATGGGGCGGGGAGCGGGGTTTTGGCCGGGGCCACAGACGGCGGAGGCAAGCTGCTCTGTCGTTGGTCGCTGGCTCTTCGGGGAAGATTCTGAATAGTGTCAGCCAGGAGGCACAAGACGGCCATCAAGCCATCCGGCGTAGATCGGACAGTACCAAAATAAAATAAAATCGTGTGACCCCAATTTAGTCTTCAGTCAACAGACGTGTGACCACTCTCATACCTTGCTGTTGATCTCTTAGTGTATTTCTTCAGATCATAGAGATATGTTGTTCTTAACATTATGCGTTATCTGCATCTTCAAACACACCGTCTTCCGATTCACCACAGCTGCTCCAACAAGGGAAGCATACACCAGAAGGGAGCTACAGTCCCCACTCAACAGTTCCCTGCATCGAATGCACGTGCCCGACATGGACAACCACAACAACTGCAGGGCCATCGACAAGTCAGCACATGATGCTCACTCCTATGGATGGCAGCCAGATAGGTTGTACCCTCATCTTACTTGTGTGTAACATTTATGGCTTTGTTATTCATCTAAGCACGGAAAATAGATCATCACATTTCACTGTATATTCATGCTGATCTCTTACGGGTCTTGTTCAGGACTTCACGCTGTTCCATAGTTCAGCTAAGATACTTGTTCTTTAGGTAACGTTGTTCCATAGTTATCATCCATCAGCCAATGCTATCCCACAGGCTGGTGATTATAGTATTATACCACTTCTAGTATTACCTATGTTGTTCTTTAATACTTTTGTGTGCCATCTAGTTAATCTCGAGTACAAATGATACATATTCTGTAGCTTTCATCTGTGTTCTCCCTTTAGTTTATGAGACCTGTTGCTGCTAGTTAACCCCAGTCCTACTATTTATGTTGTCTCCTATAGGCACTCATTTACATAAATCTAACTACTAGTTGTCTTCTATGCATGTCAGATATAATTGCACACACTGATATATCCACAAGAACCTCACGGAGCAATGTAAAGGCCAATAAACTTGATGTCAATGATACCCAATATGATGGAACATGTAAAGGCAGTTCTTCAAAAGACTTGCGGAAAGATGATGAATCCTCTTCACCCCACAAGGTTCTTGCTCTAACTTGGCCTGTGATATGGGTACAACATGCATATAATGTCCTGGAGTGTATCTACTCTGTTGCAATGCCATGTGCTTAGCATGCTGATCATGCATGTAAATATGTCATGCCTTCCTGTTTTTCAGTACCTATTCCATTCATGATAACATGTTTTCAAATTCAAGTACTGTCATTCTACTTTATCGTAATGCCATCTGCTTAATTTGGACATCATGCTTCTGAATATCTTATGCATTGTTATTCATCAGTATGTACTTCATCTGTGTGCCATACCATGTTTTTTTTACATTGAAGCGTTGCTCTAGTGCTCTGTTCAATGCCATCTTATTTTCCCAATCATAAACGTGTATGTTGCCTTAGTTATTTCTGTACGTATTCCGCTAGCATATAGTTTTACATTCAACTAGTGTTTTTTTTGCCGTGTTGTCCTGTCGTATCCCTAGCTCTTACACCATACTCCCTCCGTCCGGATTACATGTTGCCGAAATGGATAAAAAAGGACGTATCTAGAACTGAAATGCGCCTAGACCCATCCATTTTTTTCCGGATGGAGGGAATACATGTCAATATGTCATGCCTTTCTATTCTTCAGTACCTATTCCATCTCTCTGCTGTCGCATGTTTTATAATTAAAGCACCATTCTTCTATACAAGGCATGCAAGGGGAAGACGACTATGTTAGAATATGAAGGGTTACAAACAAGGCCTTTGCAAAAGATCCAAACGCCAGGAGATAATAAACCAAGTCCAGTTTTTATAGATACTGCTCCAGCACAGAGAAACCCAACTCCTACTGATAATAAGCAGATTCCAGTGGCCAAAGAACTAGTCCGCTCCAGTCCAGCAAAAATATGTCAACTCAATTCTAAGAAGCGTGTGCGTATCCTTGCATCATGAAATTTTATAGCATGCTGATCATATTTTCTACATGTTTCTTACCCATCTCTCTTTTAGAAAATAAGCTTAACAGATAGAAGAATTTCTGCAATGGTATCTTTTATGAGGAAAGATTCTTGCAGGAATTCTCTGTGCTCCAATGTACATGTAAGTACCTGTTGTATATCACTATATTTTTACATCAGCATGTATTTTGTTAATCGGCGTGAATCCAACCTTTATCTGATCTAAATTTAGTTGTAGCAAAATGTATGATTAAAGGCCACAATGTTGATTTTTGTAAGGAAAACTGCCTGGTAGTTTTGCATCCTGAGCTGCATGAGTGTACTATGTCATATCAGTGGGTTTGAATACTTTGGTTCTGCAGTGGGTTTTTCAGTGTTTTTTTACTGTGTTGTCCTGTCGTATCCCTAGCTCTTACATCATACTCCCTCCGTGCGGACTAAATGTCGCAGAAATGGATAAAACTGGATGTATCTAGAACTGAAATATGCCTAGACCCGTCCATTTATTTCCGGATGGAGGGAATACATGTCAATATGTCATGCCTTTCTATTCTTCAGTACCTATTCCATCTCTGTTGTAGCATGTTTTATAATTGAATCACCATTCTTCTATATAAGGCATGCAAGGGGAAGACGGCTATGTTAGAATCTGAAGTGTTACAAACCAGGTCTTTGCAAAAGATCCAAATGCCAGGAGATAATAAACCAACTCCATTTTTCATAGATACTGCTTCAGCACACAGAAACCCAACTCCCACTGATAATAAGCAGATTCCAGTGGCCAAAGAACTAGTCCGCTCCAGTCCAGCAAAAGAATGTCAATTCCATTCTAAGAAGTGTGTGTGTATCCTCGCATCATGTAATTTTATAGCATTTTGATCATATTTTCTAGATGTTTCTTACCCATCTCTCTTTTAGAAAATAAGGTTAAACGATAGAAGACTTCCTCCATTGGGATCGTATTCGAGGAAAATATCTTGCGGGAATTCTCTGTGCTCCAATGGTGATGTAAGTACCTGTTGTATATCACTATATTTTTACATCAACATGTATTTTGTTAATCAGCGTGAATCTAACCTTTATCTGATCTAAAATTAGTTGTAGCAAAATGTTAAAGGTGCCAATGTTGATTTTTGTAAGGAAAACTTCCTGGTAGTTTTGCATACTGAGCTTCATGAATGTACTATCTCACATCACGCACATTACTGAATTGTAGTGCTTCTCTAGTTGCCCATTCATTCATTGTGTCAATGTTGTTTTCGTGCTACCTTACCTCGCTGATGATAGCTGTGCCATATTGTGTTAATTTGGTGTAGGCTAGTTGCCCAAACATTCGTTGTGTCAATGTTGCTTTCCTATTATCTGACTTGGCCAATGATAGCAATGCTAGTGTGTTAATTTTGTGCAGGCTGCTGAAGATAAGAAGACAAACTCTGAAAACATCAAGGCAACCCCATTGTTTCTTTCCAATAAATCTAGGCCAGGTAATATGGCAATAACTCATGATTAATCTGTTTGGTTCCCGTCCTAATTTATGTTATGACGCAGTGGTCGAGACACTCTCCACTATCAATAATACAAGCCTGCCAAAATCGCCATCTGAATCTGTTCAATATCCTTTGTCTCGAATGCAACGGAATAAATGTATGTTTGTGAACTAATTAATGGCTGAAGCAATGATGGAAATGGTGGATGAATCAGAGGTGCAGAGTCGTGCGACACAACAACTGATCAATGTTTTCAGAGACAGTGTAGCAAAGCAGAAAGAACTTGCCCACATGCTTATGAGCGTCATCTGTGTTGAGGTTGCAGATTGTGACGTTGTAGATGGTTAGGTTCTGCTCATTTCTTTGCACTGGCATCAATCTTTGATTGCCCAGTGGATGTAATTTCCTGTAATATATGCTGGATGTGCAACGTTATTCCCTGTATGTCGTACCTTTGCTTGATCGGTTTTGGTCCTGTGCATAATTGCTCGTCGTAATGGGCTCAAATTATCTAATTTGGCCTAAAGACATGTACGAACTCTAGTGGGCCCATTGAGTTAATGGGCCGTTACTAGGCCGAAAGTTAATGGTCGGCCCTCTTACCTCCTGGGTCGTTAACAGGCCGACATCGAAGGTGGCCCCAATTTATTTCACGGGCCATTAACAGGCCGTTACTAAGTTTGGGCTACATATGGCCCAACTATGTAAGTGCATCTAGTGCCACCCCTAGTTGGTTTTGGAGTATTGACGACAAAGTTGGTTGAGGGACTAATGCGTTTGTGAGAATTGCAGGATAACGCAGGTAGTGTCCCTCGTTGATTCAGTTTACCTACCGGAGATGACCCCTAAAAATGTATGAAGACATTGAAGACAATGGTGGTGTGTGAAGATATTCACACTGAAGACTATGACATGAGAAGACATTGAGTGAAGATTATGGAGCGCGAAGACTGTGTTGTTTTGTTGTTTACTTTTCTTCTTTGTTGAGTCATAGGAACCACTGTACTGTTAAGTGGGGTCCAAGTGAACAAAGTCAGAGTGACTGAAGTGATGCTCAACCCAAATCCTATGTCTTCGAGCGAAGACAATGAGAGAAAATCTTATCCAGAGCTGGATGAGTCAGCTTTGCTTGTAGCCCAAGTAAAGTTGCCGTGTGTGTTTGAAATCTGACCATTCGAACACGTGTCAGTTCCTTAGTGACCCAGGGTCATTTCGGACATATCAGGTCGGGTTGCCTTGTGGTTATAAATAGCCCACCCCCTACACCATAAATTGGTGGCTGCTCAGAGTTAGTTTACGGCTTTTGTCGTTTTGAGAGCAACCCACCTCGAAGCCTTTGAGAGAGAAATCCTCC